>NW_006408881.1:1881966-1891026 GCF_000296735.1 Chrysochloris asiatica
CATTTTCGACTCGTATGACATGTAGCTATCTCTCTGTGCATGCATATGTTGGACTGATCGTCCATGTAGGTAGCTCTCTGTATATGAACATATTGGACTTGTCTGCCATGTAGATTGGTCTCTGTATATTGACATATTGGATTCATCAACCATATAGACAGCACTCTCTGTATGAACATGTGGGACTCATCTGCCTTGTAGCTAGATCTCTATATAAACACATTGGACTCATCTGCCATGTAGCTAACTCTCCGTATATGGTCAAGTTGGACTCATCTGCCATGTCACTAGTACTCTGTATATGGACATGTTGGACTACTCTGCCATGAAGCTAGCTCTCAGTATATGGACACATTGGACACATCTGCCATGGAACTAGAACTTTGTATATGGACATGTTGAACTACGCTGACATGTAGCTAGCTCTCAGTATATGGGCACAATGAATTCATCTGCCATGTAGCTCCAACTCTGTATATGAAAATGTTGCATTTCCGAGCCATATAGTTAGCTCTCTGTACATGGACATTTTGGACTTGTCTGCAATGTAGCTAGCTCTCTGTACATGGATATGTTGGACTGATCTGCCATGTTGGTATCTCTGTGTATATGAACATATTGGACTTGTCTGTTATGAAGCTAACTCTCTGTATACGGACATGTTGGACTCATCAGCCATGTAGCCATCTCTCTCCCTTTATTAAAATTTTTTACTCATCTGATTTGTAGCTAGTCCTCTATATATACACATGGTGGACTCATCTGCCATGTAGCTAACTCTCAGTATATGGTAAAGTAGGACTCATCTTCGATGTAGCTAGAACTCAGTATATGGAAATGTTGCACAACTGTGCCATGTAGGTAGCTCTGTGTATATGGACATTTTGGACTCGTCTGACATGTAGGTAGCACTCTTTACATGGATATGTTGGACTGATCTGCCATGTAGGTAGCTCTCTGTATATGAACCTATTGGACTTACATGCCATGAAGCTAGCTCTCTGTATATGGACATGTTGGTCTCATCAGCCATGTAGCCAGCTCTCTCTGGATGAACACGTTGGAGTCATCTGCCTGTAGCTAGTACTCTATATATACACATGTTGGACTAATTTGTCATTTGGCTAGTACTCTGTATATGGACATGTTGGACTACACTGCCATGTAGCTAGCTCTCAGTATATGGACACGTTGGACTCATGTGCAATGCAGTTGGAACTCTGTATGTGAAACTGTTGCATTATTCTGCCATGTGGCTAGCTATCTCTATATGGGCATTTTGGACTCGTCTGCCATGTAGCTATCTCTCTCCATGAATAAGTTGGACTGATCTGCAATGTAAGTAGCTCTCTTTATATGAACATATTTGAATTGTCTGCCATGTAGCTAGCTCTCTGTATATGGGCATGTTGGACTCATCAGCGATGTAGCCAGCTCTGTCTGTATGAACATGTTGGACTCATCTGCCTTGTAGCTAGTCCTCTATGTATACACATATTGGACTCGTCTGCCATGTATCTAGGTTTCAGTATATGGTGAAGTTGGACTCATCTGCCATGTAGTTAGTACTTTGTATATGTACATGTTGGACTACTCTGCCATTTAGCTAGCTCTCAGTATTCAGACACCTTGGACTTATCTGCCTGGTAGCTAGAACTCTGTATATGGAAATGTTGCATTACACTGTCATGTAGCTATCTCTGCGTATATGGACATTTTGGACTTGTCTGCCATGTAGCTAGCTCTCTCTACATGGATATGTTAGTCTGATCTGCCATGTAGGTTGTTTTCCATATATAAACATATTGGACTTGTCTGACATGTAGCTTGCTGCCTTATATGGACATGTTGGGCGCATCAGACATGTAGCCATCTCTCTCTGTATGAACATGTTGGACTCATCTGCCTTGTAGCTAGTCCTGTATATATACACATGTTGGACTCATGTGACATATAGCTAACTCTCAGTATATGGACATGTTGGACACATCTGCCATGTAGCTAGTACTCTGTATATGGATATGTTGGACTACTCTGCCATGAAGCTCGCTCTCAGTATATGTGCACGTTGGACTCATCTGCCATGTAGCTAGCCCTCTAAATATACACATGTTGGACTCATCTGACATATAGCTAACTATCAGTCTATGGACATGTTGGATTCATATGCCATGTAGCTAGTACTTTGTATATGGACATGTTGGATTACTCTACCTTTTAGCTAGCTCTCATTATATGGACATGTTGGTCTCATATGCCATGTAGTAGAACTCTGTATATGGAAATGTCGCACTACTCTGCCATGTAACTAGCTCTCTGTATATTGACATTTTGGACTTGTCTGCCATGTAGCTATATCTCTGTGCATAGATATGTTGGACTGATGTGCCATGTAGGTAGCTCTCGGTATATGAACATATTGGACTTGTCTGCCATGTTGCTAGCTCTCTGTATATGGACATGTTGCATTCATTAGCCATGTAGCCAGCTCTCTCTGGATGAACACGTTGGACTCATCATGTAGCCAGCTTTCAGTATATAGACACGTTGGAGTCATGTGCAATTTAGCTGGAACTCTGTATATGAAAATGTTGCATTACTCTGTCATGTAGCTAGCTATCTCTATATGGATATTTTGGACTCGTCTACCATGTAGCTAGCTCTCTCTGCATGGATAAGTTGGACTGATCTGCAATGTAAGTAGCTTTCTTTATATGTACATATTGGAATTGTCTTCCATGTAGCTAGCTCTCAGTATATGGACATGTTGGACTCATCTGCCTTGTAGATAGCCCTCTATATATACATGTGTTGGACTCATCTGCCATGTAGCTAGCTCTCAGTATATGGACATGTTGGACTCATCTGCCCTGTAGCTAGTTCTTTTTATATGGATATGTTGGAATTCTCTGTCATGTAGCTAGTACTCTGTATACGGATATGTTGGACTACTCTGTCATGTAGCTAGCTTTCAGTATATGGACTCGTTGGAATCATCTGCCATGTAGTTAGAACTCTGTATAAGGAAATGTTGCACTACTCTTCCATGTAGCCAGCTCTCTGTGCATGGATATGTTGGACTGATCTGCCATGTAGGTTCATCTCTGTATATCAATATATTGGATTTCTCTGCCATGTAGCTACTTCTCTGTATATGGACATGTTGGAATACTCTGCCATGTAGCTAGCTCTCCGTATATGTATATGCTGGACTCATCTGCCATGTATCTATAACTCTGTATATGGAAATGTTGCACTACTCTGCCATATAACTATCTCTGTGTCTATGGACATTTTGAACATGTCTTTCATGTAGTTGGCTCTCTGTTTATGGATATGTTGGATTTATCTGCCATGTAGCTAGATCTCTGTATATGGACATGTTGACTCATCAGCCATGTAGCCAGCACTCTCTGTATGAACATGTTGGATTCATCTGCCTAGTAGCTAACCCTCAATATATACACATGAGGGACTCATCTGCCATATAGCTAACTCTCAGTATATGGGAATGTTGGACTCATCTGCCATATAGTTAGTACTCTGTGTATGGACATGTTAAAATACTCTGCCATGTAGCTCACTCTGAGTTTATGGACATGTTGGACTTAAGTGCCATGTAGCTAGAACACTGTATATGGAAATGTTGCACTACTCTGCAATGTAGCTAGGTCTCTGTATATGGCCATTTTTGACTCGTCTACCTCTTTATAGCTAGCTCTCTTTGCATGGATATGTTGCACTGATCTGCCAATTAGGTACCTCTCTGCATATGAACCTATTGGACTTGTCTGCCATGTAGCTTTCACTCTGCATATGGACATGTTGGAATATACTGCAATGTAGCCAGCTCTCTCTGTATGAACATGTTGGACTCATCTGTCTTGTAGCTTGTCCTCTTTATATACACATGTTGGACTCACCTGCTATATAGCTAGCTCTCAGTATATGTACACGTTGGACTCATATGCCATGTAGCTAGAACTCTGTATATGGAAAAGTTGCAATACTTTGCCATGTACGTAGCTCTCTTTATATGGACATTTTGGAGTTGTCTGCCATGTAACTAGCTCTCTGTGCATGGATATGTTGGAATGACCTACCATGTAGTTAGCTCTTTCTATATGAACATATTGGACTTGTCTCCATGTAACTAGCTCTCTGTATAAGGACATGTTTGACCTAGCAGCCATATAGCCACTCTTTTAATATGAACACGTTGGACTCTTCTGCCTTGTAGCTCATCCACTCTATATACACATGTTGGACTCATCTACTATGTAGCTAACTCTCAGTATATGGACATGTTGAACTTATCTGCCATGTAGCTAGTACTCTGTATATGGACATTTTGGAATCCTCTGTCATGTACCTAGCTCTCAGTATATGGACACGTTGGACTTATCTACCATGTAGCTAGAACTCTACATATGGAAATGTTGCACTACTCTGCCCTGTAGCTAGCTCTCTATATGGACATTTTGGACTTGTCTGCCATGAAGCTATCTCTCTGTTCATGGATGTGTTGGACTGATCTGCCATGTAGGTAGCTCTTTGTATATGAACATATTGGACTTGTCTGCCATGTGGCTAGCTCTCTGTATATGGACATGTTGGACTTGTCTGCCATGAAGCTATCTCTCTGATCATGGATATGTTGGACTGGTCTGCCATGTAGGTAGCTCTTTGTATATGAACATATTGGACTTGTCTGCCATGTATCTAGCTCTCTGTATATGGACATGTTGGAATACTCAGCCATGTAGCTAGCTCTCAATATATGGCCACGCTGGACACATCTGCCATGTAGCTGGAACTCTGTGTGTGGAAATGTTACACTACTCTACCATGTAGCTAGCTCTCTGTATATGTACATTTTGGACTCGTCTGCATGTTGCTAGCTCTCTGTACACGTATAAGTTGGACTGATCCACCATGTAGGTACCTTTCTGTATATGATCATCTTGGACTTATCTGCCATGTAGCCAGCCCTCTATGTATGAACATGTTGGGGTCATCTGTCTTGTAACTAGTCCTCTATATATACACATGTTGGACTCATCTGCCATGTAGCTAACTCTCAGTATACAGACATATTGAACTATCTGTCACATAGGTAGTACTCTGTATATGGACATGGTGGAACACTCTGCCATGAAGCTAGCTCTCAGTATATGGACACGTTGGACTTATCTGCCATTTAGCTAGAACTCTGTATATGGAAATGTTGCATTACTCTGCCATGTAGCAAGCTGTCTGTAGATGGACATTTTGTATTTGTCTGACATGTAGTTAGCTCTTTGTGTATGTGTATGTTGGACTGATGTGCCATGTAGGTAACTCACTGTATATGAACATATTGGACTTGTCAGCCTTGAAGCTAGCTCTCTCTATATGGACATGTTGGATTCATCAGCCATATAACCAGCTCTCTCTGTGTGATCATGTTGGCTTCATCTTCCTTGTGGCTAGTCCTCTATATATAAACATGTTGGTCTCTTCTGCCATGTAGCATACTCTCAGTGTATGGACATGTTGGTCTCATCTGCCATGTAGCTTGTACTCTGTGTAAGGACATGTTGGACTACTCTGCCATGTAGCTAACCCTCTGTATATGAACATTTTGGACTCGTCTGTCATGCAGTTAGCTCTCTGTGCATGGATAAGTTGGACAGATCTGCCATGTAGTTAGCTCTCTGAATATGAACATATTGGAGTTGTCTGCCATGTAGCTAGTTCTCTGTATATGGACATGTTGGAATTATAAGCCTTGTAGCCAGGTCTCTGTTTATGAACATGTTGGAGTCATCTGCCTCGGAGCTATTTCACTATATATACATATGTTGGTCTCATCTGCCATGTAGGTAGTACTCTTGATATGGGTGTGGTATGTTGGCTACTCTGCCATGTAGCTAGCTCTAAGAATATGGACACGTTGGACTCATCTGCCATGTAGCTAGATCACTGTATATGGAAATGTTACATTATTCTGCCATGGGGCTAGCTCTCTGTATACGGACATTGTAGACTCGTCTGCCATGTGGCTAGCTCTCTATGCATGGATGTGTTGGACTGATCTGCTATGTAGGTAGCTCTCTGTATATGACTATATTGGACTTGTCTGCAATGGAGCTAGCTCCCTGTATATGGACATGTTGGACTCAACAGCCATGCAACCAGCTCTCTCACTGTGAACATGTTGGATGCATTTGCCTTGTACTAGTCCTCTATATATACACATGTTGGACTCATCTGCCATGTACCCTGTACTCTGTGTAAGGACATGTAGGACTACTCTGCCATTTAGCTAGCTTTTAGTAAAAAGACACTTTGGACTCAACTGCCATGGAGCTTGAACTCTGTATTTGGAAAGGTTGCACTACACTGCCATGTAGCTAGCTCTCTTTATATGGACAATTTGGATTTGTGTGCCATGTAGCTATCTCTCTGTGCACGGATATGTTGGACTGATCTACCATGTAGTTAAATCTCTGTATATTAACATATTGGACTTGTCTGCCATGTAACTATCTCTCTGTAATGGACATGTTGGAATACTCTGCCATGTAGCTAGCTCTCAGTATATGGACACATTGGACTCATCTGCCATGTAGTAGTTCTCTGTATATGGACATGTTGGACTACTCTGCCAGTTAGTTAATTCTCATGATATAGAAATTTGGACTCATCTGCCATGGAGCTAGTTCTCTGTATATGCACATGTAGGAGCACTCCTCCATGTAGCTGTCTCTCAGTATATGGAGACATTTGGCTCATCTGCCATGTAGTTAGAATATTGTATATGGAAATGTTGCACTACTCTGCCATGAATCTAGCTCTCCCATGTAGGTAGCTCTCTGTATATGAATATTTTGGACTTGTCTGCCAGGTAGCTAGCTCTCATTATATGGACATGTAGTACTCATCAGCCATGTAGCCAGCTCCTTCTGTATGAACATGTTGGATTGATCTGCCTTGTAGCTATCCCTGTATATATACACATGTAGTACTCATCTGCCATGTAGCTATCTCTGAGTATATGGACATGTTGGACTCATCTGCCAACTCGCTAGTACTCTGTATTTGAACATGTTGGAATACTCAGCCATGTAGCAAGCTCTTAGTATATGGACACATTGGACTCATCTTTCATGTAGCTATCTCTGAGTATATGGACATGTTGGACTCATCTGCCATCTAGCTAGTACTCTGTATATGGACATGTTGGACTACTTTGCCACGTAACAAACTCTCAGTATATGGACATGTATGAATCATGTTCCATGTAGCTAGAACACTGAATATGGAAATGTTTAACTACTCTGTCATGTTGTTAGCTCCCTGTGCCGGATATGTTGGACTGATTTGCCATTTAGGTGGCTCTCTGTAAATGAACATATTGGACTTGTCTGCCATGTAGCTAGCTCTCATTATATGGATATGTTGGACTCATCAACCATGTAGCCAATTCTTTCTGTATGAACATGTTGGATTTATCTGCCTTGTAGCTAGCCCTCTATATATACACATGTCAGACTCATCTGCCATGTAGCTATCTCTGAGTATATGGACATGTTGGACTCATTGGCCATCTAGTTATTACTCTGCATATGGACATGTTGGAATACTCTGCCATGTAGCTAACTCTCAGTATATGGGCAGGTTGGACTCATCTGCCATGTAGCTAGAACTCTGTCTATGGAAATGTTGCACTATTCTGCCATGTAGCTAGCTCTCTGTATATGGACAATTTGGATTCGTCTACGATGTAGCTAGCTCTCTGTGCATGGATATGTTGGATTGATCTACCATGTAACTAGCTCTCTGTATTTGGACAGGATGGACTAATCAGCCATATTGCCAGCTCTCTCTTTATGAACATGTTGGATTCATCTGCCTTATAGCTAATCCTCTATATATACACATGTTGGATTAATTTGCCATGTAGCTAACTCTCAGTATCTGAACATGTTGGACTCATCTGCCATATAGCTAGTACTCTGTATATGGACATGTTGGAACACTCTGCGATTTAGTTCGCTGTCAGTATATGGACACATTGGACTCATTTGCTATGTAGCTAGAACTCTGTATATGGAAATGTTGCACTACCCTGTCATGTAGCTAGCTTTCTGTATATGGACATTTTGGACTCGGCTGCCATGTTGCTAGCTTTCTATGCATGGATATGTTGGACTGCTCAGCCATGTAGGTAGCTCTGTACATGAACATAATGGACTTGTGTGCCATGTAGCTAGCTCTCTGTATATGGACATGTTGGACACATCAGCCATGGAGTCAACTCTCTCTGTATTAACATGTTGGACTCATCTTCCTTGTAGCTCGTCCTTTATATATACACATGATGGTCTCATCTGCCAAGTAGCTAACTCTCAGTATATGTACATGTTGGATTCATCTGCCCTGTAGCTAGTTTTTTGTATATAGACATATTAGAATTCTCTGACATGTAGCTAGTACTCTGTATATGGACATGTTGGACTACTATGCCATGTAGCTAGCTGTCAGTATATGGACATTTTGGACTCGTCAGCCATATAGCTAGCTCTCTGTGCATGGATATATAGGACTGAGCTGCCATGTAGGTAGCTCTCTGTATATGAACATATTGGACTTACCTGACATGTAACTAGCTATCTGTATATGGATATGTTGGTCCCATCAGCCAGGTCTCTCTGTATTAACATGTTGGACTCATCTGACTTGTAGCTAGTCCTCTATATATACACTTGTTGGACTCATCTGCCATGTAGCTAACTCCCAGGATATGGACATGTTGGACTCATCTGCCATGTAGCTAGTTCTCTGTATATGTACATGTTGGACTACTCTGCCATGTAGCTAGCTATCAGTATATGGACACGTTGGACTCATCTCCCATGTAGCTAGAACTCTGTATATGTAAATGTTGCACTTCTTTGCCATTTAGCTAGCTCTCTGTATATGAATATTTTGGACTCGTCTGCCATGTAGCTAGCTCTCTGTGTATGGCTATGTTGATACTGATATGCTATGTAGGTGTTGTTGTTGTTGTTGTTA
>NW_006408881.1:1891126-1899076 GCF_000296735.1 Chrysochloris asiatica
TTCTCCCGCGGAGCGGCTGGTAGTTTCGAACCACTGACCTTAAGGTTCGCAGCCTGATTCGTAACCACTACGCTACCAGAGCTCCTTATGCTATGTAGGTAGCTCTCTGTATATTAACATATTGGACTTGTCTGCCCTATAGCTAGCTCTCTATATATGGACATGTTGGAATACTCTGACATGTACCCTGCTCTCTTTGTATGAAAATGTTGGAATCATCTACCTTGTAGCTATTCCTCTATATATACACATGTTGGACTCATCTGCCATGTAGCTAACTCTCAGAAAATAGACATGTTGGACTCATCTGCCATGTAGCTAGTACTCTGTTTATGGACGTGTTGGACTACATTACCATGTAGCTAGCTCTCAGTTTATGTATACGTTAGACACATATGCCCTGTAGCTAGCTCTCTGTATATGGATATTTTGGACTCATCTGCCATGTAGTTAGCTGTCTGTGCATGGATATGTTGGAATGATCTGCCATGTAAGTGACTCTCTGTATATGAACATATTGGATTTATTTGCCATTTTGCTAGCTCTCTGTATATGGACATGTTGGAAACTTTGCCAGTTACCTAGCTCTCCGTGTATGTATACGCAGGACTCATCTGCCATGTATCTATAACTCTGTATATGAAAATGTTGCACTACTCCGCCATGTAACTAGCTCTCTGTATATGGACATTTTGAACACATCTTTCATGTAGCTAGCTCTCTGTGCATGGATATGTTGGACTGATCTGCCATGTAACTAGCTCTCTGTATATGGACATATTGGACTCATCAGCCATGTAGCCAGCACTCTCTGTATGAACATGTTGGATTCATCTGCCTTGTAGCTAACCCTCAATATATACACATGATGGACTTATCTGCCATATAGCTAGGACTCTGTATATAGACATGTTAGAACACTCTGCCATGTAACTCACTCTGAGTATGTGGACACGTTGGACTTATCTGTCATGTAGGTAGAACTCTGAATCTGGAAATGTAGCACAACTCTGCCATGTATCTAGCTCTCTGTATATGGACATGTTGGATTTGTCGGCATGTAGCTAGCTCACTGTATTTGGACATGTTGGACTCATCAGCGATGTAGCCAGCATTTTCTGTAGGACTATGTTGGACTCATCTGCCTTGTAGCTAGTCCTCTATATATACACATGTTGGACTCTTCTGCCATGTAGCTAACTTCCAGAATATGGACATGTTGGATTCATCAGCCATGTAGCTAATTCTCAGTATATGGACATGTTGGAATACACTGCCATGTAGCTGGCTCTCAGTATATGGACACTTTGGACTCAGTTGACATGTAGCTAGAACTCTGTATATGGAAATGTTGCACTACTCTGCAATGTAGCTACCTCTCTGTATATGGACATGTTGGAATATGCTGCCATGTAGCCAGCTCTCTCTGTATGAACATGTTGGACTCTTCTGTCTTGTAGCTTGTCTTCTATATATACACATGTTGGACTCATCTGTCATTTAGGTAGCTCTCAGTATATATACACGTTGAACTCATCTGCCATGTAGCTAGAACTCTGTATATGGAAATGCTGCACTACTCTGCCATGTAGCTAGCTCTCTTTATATGGACATTTTGGAGTCATCTGCCATGTAGCTAGCTCTCTGTGCATGGATATGTTGGAATGATCTGCCATGTATGTAGCTTTTTCTATATGAACATATTGGACTTGTCTCCCTGTAGCTAGCTCTATGTATAAGGACTTGTTGGACTTATCAGCCATGTAACCAGCTAGCTCTTTGCATATGAACATGTTGGACTCATCTGCCTTGTAGCTAATCATCTCGATATACACATGTTGGACTCATCTACCATGTAACTAGAACTCTGTATATGAAAATATTGCACTACACAGACTTGAAGCTAGCTGTCAGTGTATGGACACGTTGGACTCATCTTCCTTGTAGCTAGAACCCTGTAGATGGAAATGTTGCAATACTCTGCCTTGTAGCTATCTCTCAGTATATGGACAGGTTGGAGTCATCTTCCATGTAGATAGAACCCTGTAGAATGAAATGTTGCACTACTCTGATTTTTAGCTAGCTCTCTGTATATGAACAGGTTGTAGTCTTCTGCCATGTAGCAAGAACACTGTAGAAGGAAATGTTGCACTACTCTGCCTTGTAGCTAGCTCTCTGTATATGGACACGTTAGACTCATCAGCCATGTAGCTAGAACGCTGTATATGGAAATGTTGCACTAGTCTGCTATGTAGCTAGCTCTCAGTATATGGACACGTTGGACTCATCTCCCATGTAGCTAGAACTCTGTATATGGAAATGTTGCACTTCTCTTCCATGTAGGTAGCACTATGAATATGAACATATTGGGCATTTTGGACTCTTCTGCCATGTAGCTAGCTGTTTCTGCATGGATATGTTGGACTTAACTGCCATGTAGCTAGAATTCTGTATATGGACGTTTTGGACTCATATGCCATGTAGCTAGCTCTCTGTACATGGATATGTTGAACTGATCTACCATGTAGGTAGCTCTATGAATAAGAACATATTGGACTTGTGTGCCATGTTGCTAGCTCTCTGCATATGGACATGTGAGAACATCAGCCATGTATCCAGCTCTCTCTTTATGATAATGTTGTACTCATCTAACTTGTAGCTAGTTGTCTATATATACACATGTTGGGCTCATCTGACATGTAGCTAAATCTCAGTATATGGACGTGTTGGACTCATATGCCATGTAGCTAGAATTCTGTATATTGAAATGTTGCACTACTCTACCATGTAGCTTTTTGTTTATATATTGACATTTTGGACTCATCTGCTATTTAGCTAGCTCTCTGTATATAGACATGTTGGACTCATCAGCCATATAGCCAGCTTTCCCTGTATGAACATGTTGTACTCAACTTCCTTGTTGATAGTCCTCAATATATACATTTGATGGACTCATCTGCCATGTAGCTAACTCTAAGTATACGGACATGTTGGACTACTCTGCCATGTAGTTAGCTCTCTGTATATGCACATTTTGGATTCATCAGGCATGTAGCCAGCTCTCTTTATATGAATATGTTGCACTCATCTGCCTTCTAGCTTGTCCTCTCTATATACAAATGTTGGACTCATATGCCCTGTAGCCAGCTCTCTGTATGACCATGTTGGACTCATCTGCCTTGTAGCTAGTCCTCCACATATACACATGTTGGACTCATCTGCCATATCGCTAACTATCAGTATAAGGACATTTTGGCCTCATCTGCCATGTAGCTAGTACTCTGTATATAGACATGTTGGATTACTCTGCCATGTAGCTAACACTCAGTATATGGACATGTGGGACTCATCTGCCATGTAGCTAGAAATCTGTATATGGAAATGTTGAACTACTCTGCCATGTAGCTAGCTCTCTGTATATGGACATTTTGGACTCATCTACTATGTAGCTAGCTCTCTGTACATGGATATGTTGGACTGATCGACTACATTGGTAGGTCTCTGTATATGAAGATATTGAACTTGTCTGCCATGTATCTAGCCATCTAAATATACACATGTTGGGCTCATCTGCCACGTAGCTACTATCAGTATATGGACATGTTGGACTCATCTGGCATGTAGCCAACTCTCTCTATGTGAACATGTTGGACTCATCTCTCATGTAGCTAACTCTTATTATATGGACATGTTGGACTCATCTGCTATGTAGCAAATACTCTGTATATAGACATGTTGGACTACTCTGCCATGTAGCCAGCTGTCTCTTTATGAACATGTATGGACTCTCAGTATATGGACACGTTGTTGTCATCTGCCATGTAGGTAGAACTCTGTATATGGAAATGTTGTACTACTCTGCCATGTAGTTATATCTCTGTATATGGACTCATTGGACTCATCTGCCATGTAGCCAGCTCTCTCTGTATAAACATGTTGGACTCACCTGCCTTGTAGTTAGCCCTCTAAATATAAACATGTTTGACTAATCTACCATGTAGCTAACTCTCAGTATATGGACATGTTGGACTCATCTGCCATGTAGCTAGTACGCTTTATATGGAAATGCTGAACTACTCTGCCAGGTGGCTACCTCTGTATATGACATTTTGGACTCGTCTGCATGTAGTTAGCTCTCTGTGTATGTATATGTTGGATTGATCTGTCATGTAGGTAGCTCTCTGTATATGAACATATTGGACTTGTCTGCCATGAAGCTAGCTCTCAGTATATGGACATGTTGGACTCATCAGCAATGTAGCCAGCTCTCTTTGTATGAACATGATGGACTCTTCTACCTTGTAGCTAGCCTTCTAAATATACACATGTAGGACTCACGTACACTGTAGCTAACTCTCAGTATATGAACATGTTGGCATAATCTGCCATGTAGCAAATACTCTGTATATGGACCTCTTGTACTTCTCTGCCATGTAATAAGAATTAGCTACATGACAGATGAGTCCAACATGTGTATATTTAGAGGGCTAGCTACAAGGCAGATGAGTCCAACATGTTCACACACAGAGAGCTGGCTTCATGCCAGATGAGGCCAGCATATCCATATACTGAGAGTCAGTTTTGTGGCAGATGAGTACAACATGTGTATATTTAGAGGGCTAGATACATGGCAGACAAGTTCAATTTATTCATATACAGAAAGCTACCTACATAGTAGATCAGATCAACATACCCATGTACAGACAGCTAGCTACATAGCAGACGAGTCCAAAATGTCCATATACAGATAGCTAGCTACATGGCCGAGTAGTGCAATGTTTCCATATACAGAGTTCTAGCTACATGGCAGATGAGTCCAACGTATCCATCTACTAAGTGTTAGCTACATGGCAGACTAATCCAACATGTCCATATTCAGAGTACTAGCTACATGGCAGACGAGTCCAACATATCATTATACTGAGAGTTAGCTACATGGCAGATGAGTCCAACATGTGTATATATGGAGTACTAGCTACAAGGCAGATTAGTCCAACATGGTCATAGAGAGAGTGCTGGCTACAGGACATATGAGTCCAACATCTCCATATACAAAGACCTAGGTATATGGCAGATACGTCCAATATGTACATATACAAAGAGCTATCTACATGGCATATCAGTCCAACATATTCTTGTACCAAGAGGTAGCTACATGGCAGACAAGTCCAAAATGTTCATATACAGAGGTAGCTATATGACAAAGTAGTGCAACATGTCTATATACAGTGTTCTCGCATCATGGAAGATGAGTCCAACATGTCCATATACTGATTGCTAGCTACATGGCAGAAGAGTCCAAAATCTTCATATACAGAGAGCTACCTACATAGCAGATCAGTCCAACATAACCATGTACAGAGACCTAGCTACACTGCAGATGAGTCCAAAATGTCCATATACGGAGAGCTAGCTACATGGCAGAGTAGTGCAACATTTACATATACAGAGTTCTAGCTACATGGCAGATGAGTCCAACATGTGTATATATAGAGGACTAGCTAGAAGGCAGATGAGTCCAACATATTAATATTGAGAGAGCTGGCTACATGCCTGATGGATCCAAAATGTTCATATACAGAGAACTAGCTACCTGGTAGACAACTCCAGTATGTTCATATAGAGAGAGCTACCTATATGGCAGATCAGTCCAACATATTTATCCACATAGTGGTAACTTTAAGGTAGACGAGTCCAAAATGTCCATATACAGAGAGCTAGCTACATGGCAGAGTAGTCCAACATGTCCATATACTGAGAGTTAGCTACAAGGCAGATGAGTCCATCATGTGTATATATTGAGGACTATCAACAAGGAAGATGAGTCCAACATGTTCATCCAAGGAGAGCTGGCTATATGGCTAATGAGTTCAACATGTCTATATACAGAGAGCTAGTTACATGGCAGATGAGTCCAAAATATCAATATACAGACAACAAGCTACATGGTAGAGTAGTGCAACATTTCAATATACAGAATTCTAGTTACATGGCAGATGAGTCCAACATGTCCATATACTGAGATTTAGCTACATGGCAGATGAGTCCAACATGTGTATATATAGATGACTAGCTACAAGGTAGATGAGTCCAACATGTTCATACAAATTGAGCTGGCTACATGGCTGATGTTCCCACATGTCCATTTACAGTGACCAGCTACATGGCAGACAAGTCCAATATGTTCATATTGAGTGAGCTACCTACATGTTAGATCAGTCCAACGTATCCATGTACAGAAAGCTAGCTACATGGCATACGAGTTAAAAATTTCTATATACAGAGTTCTAGCTACATAGTAGATAAGTCCAACATATCCATGCACAGAGAGCTAGCTTTATGGCAGACAAATCCAAAATGTCCATACACAGAGAGATAGCTACATGGCAGAGAAGTGCAGCATTTCCATATACAGAGTTCTAGCTACATGGGAGATGAGTCCAACGTGTCCATATACTGAGACCTAACTACATGTCAGACTAGTGCAACATTTCCATATACAGAGTTCTAGCTACATGGCCGATGAGTCCAACGTGTCCATATACTAAGAGCTAGCTAAAAGTCAGACTAGTGCAACATTTCCCTATACAGAGTTCTAGCAACATGGCCGATGAGTCCAAGGTGTCCATATACAGAGAGCTAGCTACACAGCTGAGTAGTGCAACATTTCCTTCTACAGGTTTCTAGCTACATGGCAGATGACTCCAACCTGTCCATATACAGAGAGCTAGCTGCAAGGCAGAGTAGTTCAACGTTTCCTTCTATAGGGTTCTAGCTACATGGAAGATGAGTTCAACCTGTCCATATACTGAGCGCTAGCTACAAGTCTGAGTAGTGCAATATTTCCATATACAGAGTTCTACTGACATGGCAGATGAATCCAACGTGTCCATATACTGAGAGCTAGTTACACTGTAGGTAAGTCCAAGAGGTCCATATACAGAGTATTAGCTACATAGCAGGTAAGTCCAACATGTTCACATACTAAGAGTTAGCTACAATGCAGATGAGTCCAACATGTGTATAATTAGAGGGCTAGATATAAGGCAGATGAGTCCATCATGTTCATACACAGATATCTGGCTACATGGCAGACAAGTCCAATATGTGCATATACAAAAAGCTACCTACATGGCACATCAGTCCAACATATCCATGCACAGAGAGTTAGCTACATGACAGACAAGTCCAAAATGTCCATATACAGATGTAGCTACATGGCAGAGTAGTGCAACATGTCCATATACAGAGTTCTAGCAACATGGCAGATGAGTCAAACGTGTCCATATACTGAGAGCTAACTACATGGCAGAGTAGTCCAAGATGTTCATACACAAAATACAAGCTACATGACAAATGAGTCCAACATGTCCATATACTGGGATTTAGCTTCATGGCATATGGGTCAAACAGGTATATATTTAGAGGGCTAGCTACAAGACAGAAGAGTCCAACATGTTCATACACAGAGCGCTGTCTCCATGGCTAATGAGTCCAATATATCCATAAACTGAGAGCTAGCTACATGGCAGAAAAATCCAATATGTTCATATACAGAGAGCTACCTACATGACAGATCAGTCCAACATATCCACACACAGGGTTCAAGCTAAATGCAGATAAGTCTAAAATTTCTATATGGAGAAGTACCTACATTGCAGAGTATTGCAACATGTCCATATACAGAGTTCTAGCTACATGGCAGATGAGTGCAACACGTCCATATACTGACAGCTAATTACATGGCAAAGTAGTGCAATATTTTCATATGCAGAGTTCTAGCTACATGGCAGTGTATTCCAACATGTACATACACTGAGAGTTAGCTACATGGAAGGTTAATCCAACATGTATATATACAGAGGGATATCTATAAGGCAGATTAATCCAACATGTTCATACAGAAAAAGCTGACAACATGACTGATGAGTCCATCATGTCCATATACAG
>NW_006408881.1:1900371-1903579 GCF_000296735.1 Chrysochloris asiatica
GGCAGACAAGTCCAATATGTTCATATACAGAGAGTTGGCTACATGGCAGACGAGTCTTAAATGTCCATATACAGAGAGCTAGCTACATTACAGTGTAGTGCAACATTTCCATATACACAGTTCTAGCTACATGGCAGATGAGTCCAACTTCATCATATACTGAGAGTGAGCTAAATCGCAGAATATTCCAACATGTCCATATACAGAGTACTAACTATATGGCATATGAGTCCAACATGTCCATATACTAAGAGTTAACTAACTACATGGCAGATGAGTCCAACATGTGTAAATATAGAGGACTAGCTTCAAGACAGATAAGTCCAACATGTTCATACAGAAAGAGATAGCTCCATGGTAGATGAATCCAACATGTGTATATTTAAAGGGTTAGATATAAGGCAATTGAATCCAACATGTTCATACAGATAGAGATAGCAACATGACTGATGATTCCATCATGTCCATATACAGAGAGCTAGCTACAAGGCAGAAGAGTTCAACATATTCATGCACAGAGAGCTATCTACATGGAAGACATGTCCAAAATGTCCATTTACAGAGAGGTATCTACATGGCACAGTATTGCAACATTTCCACATACAGAGTTCTAGGTACATGGAGGATGCGTCTAACATGTCCATATACTAAGAGCTAGCTACATGGCAAAGTAGTCCAACATGTCTATACACAGAGAACAAGCTACATGGCGGATGGGTCCAACATGTCCATATTCTGAGATTTAGCTACATGGCTGATGAGTCCAACATGTGTATATATATAGTAATAGCTACAAGGCAGATGAGTTAAACATGTTCGTACAAAGAGAAATGGCTACATGAAAGAGTATTCCAACATGTCCATGTACAGTGAGATAGCTACATGGCAGACAAGTCCAATAGGTTAATATACAGAGAACTACCTACATGGCAGAACAGTCCAACATAACCATGTATAGATAGCAAGCTACATGGCAGACGAGTCCAAAATGTCCATATACAGAGAGTTAGCTACATGGCAGAGTAGTCCAACATGTCCATATGCAGAGTACTAGCTACTTGGCAGATGAGTCCAACATGTCCATATACTGAGAGTTAGCTACATGCCAGATGAGTCCAAAATGTCCATATACTGAGAGTTAGCTACATGCCAGATGAGTCCAACATGTGTATATGTAGAGGACTAGCAACAAGGCATATGAGTCCAAAATATTCATAAAGAGAGAGCTGACTACATGCCTGATGAGTCGACATGTCCATATACAGAAAGCTAGCTACATGGCAGACGAGTCCAACATGTCCATATACTGAGAGCTAGCTACATGGCAGTGTAGTCCAACATGTCCATATACAGAGAGCTAGCTACATGGCAGACAAGATCTATATGTTCCTATACAGAGAGTTACTTAAATGGCAGATCATTCCAACATATCAATGCACAGAGAGCTAACTACATGGTAGACGAGTCTAAAATGTCCATATACAGAAATAGCTACATGGCAAAGTAGTGCAACATTTCCATATACAGAGTTGTAACTAAATGGCAGATGAATCCAACGTATCCATATACTGAGAGCCAGCTACATACCCGAGTATTCCAACATGTCCAAATAGAGAGAACTAGCTACATGGAAGATGTGTCCAACATGTCCATATTCTGGGAGTTAGCTACATGGCAGATGAGTTCAACACGTGTATATATAGAGGACTAGCTGCAAGGCAGATGAGTCCAACATGTTCATAGAGAAAGAGCTGGAGACATGGCTGATGAGAACAACATGTTCATATACAGAGAGCTAGCTACATGGCAGTTAAGTCCAATATGTTTATATACAGAGAGCTACCTACATGGCGGATCAGTCTAACATATCCATGCATAGAGAAAAATACATGGCAGATGAGTCCAAAATGTCCATATACAAACAGCTAGCTACATGGAAAAGTAGTACAACATGTCCATATACAAAGTACTAGCTACATTGCAGATGAGTCCAGTATGTCCATATTCTGAGAGTAAGCTACATGGCAGATGATTCCAACATGTGTATATATAGAGGAATAGCTTCGAGGAATATGAGTCCAAAATGTCCATATACAGAGAGGCAGCTACATGGCAGTGTAGTCCAACATGTCCGTATACAGAGAGCTAACTACATGGCAGACAAGTCCAATATGTTCATATACAGAGAGCTAGCTACATGGCAGATCTATCCAATATATTCTTGCACAGAGAGCTAGCTACATGGAAGATGTGTCCAAAATATCCATTTACAGAGAGCTAGCTACATGGAACAGTAGTGCAACATTCCCATGCACAGAGTATTAGCTACATGGCAGTGTAGTCCAACATGTCCATATTCTGAGAGTTAGCTACATGCCAGATGAGTCCAACATGTGTATATATGGAGGACTTGCAACAAGGCAGATGAGTCCAACATGTTCATAAAGAGAGAGCTGTCTACATGGCTGATGAGTACAACATGTACATATACAGAGAGCTAACTATATGGTAGACGAGTCCAACATGTCCATACACTGAGAGCTAGCTACATGGCAGTGTACTCCAACAGGCCCATATACAGAAAGCTAGCTACTTGGCATACAACTCCAATAAGAAAATATACAGAGAGCTACCTACATGGCAGATCAGTTCAACATATCCCTTCACAAAGAGCTAGCTACATGGCAGTCGAGTCCAAAATGTCTATATACTGAGAGTTAGCTGCATGGCACATTAGTGCCACTTTTCCATAAACAGAATTGTAGCTACGTGTCAGATGAGTCCAACGTGTCCATATACTGAGAGCTTGCTACATGGCAAAGTAGTCCAACATGTCCATATACAGAGTACTAGCTAGATGGCAGAGAGTCCAACATGTCCATATTATGAGAGTCAGCTACATGGCAGATGAGTCCAACATGTATATATATAGAGGAATAGCTACAAGGCAGATGAGTCCAACATGTTCATTCACAGGGATCTGGCTACATGGCAGAGTATTCCAACATGTCCATATAAAGAGAGATAGCTACATGGCAATAAAGTCCAATAGGTTCATATACAGAGAGCTACCTACATGGCAGATCAGTCCAACATATCCATGCATAGAGAGCAAGCCACATGGCATATGAGACCAAAATGTCCATATACAGAGAGCTAGCTACATGGCAGAGTAGTGCAACATTTCCATATACACAGTTCTAGCTAC
>NW_006408881.1:1904104-1913977 GCF_000296735.1 Chrysochloris asiatica
AATGTCCATTTACAGAGAGCTAGCTACATGGCAGAGTAGTGCAACATTTCCATATACAGAGTTCTAGCTACAAGGCAGATGAATCCAACATATCCATATACTGAGAGCCAGCTACATGGCAGAGTATTCCAACATTTCCATATACAGATAAAAAGCTACATGGCAGATGAGTCCAATAAATGTATATATAGAGGATTAGCTACAAGGCAGTTGAGTCCAAAATGTTCATACAAAGAGAACTGTCTACATTGCTGATGAGTCCAACATGTCCATATACAGAGAACTAGCTACATGGCAGACAAGTCCAATATGTTCATTTACAGAGAGCTACCTTCATGTTAGATCAGTCCAACATACCCATGCACAGAGATCTAGCTACATGGCAGACAAATCCAAAATGTCCATGTACAGAGAGCTAGCGACATGGCAGAATAGTGCAACATTTCCATATACAGAGTTCTAGCTACATGGCTAATGAATCCAACATGTCCATATACTGAGAGAGCTAAATCGTGGAGTATTCCAACATGTCCATAAACAGAGTACTAGCTATATGGCAGATGCGTCCAACATGTTCATACAGAGAGAGATAGGTACATGGCAGACAAGCCAACATGTTCATATACAGAGAGCTACCTACATGACAGATAAGACCAACATATCAATGCACAGAGAGCTAGCTACAAGGTAGATGAGTAAAAAATGTCCATATACAGAGAGTTAGCTCCATGGCAGATAAATCCAACATGTGTATATATAGATTGTTAGCTATAAGGCAGATGAATCCAACATGTTCATACAGAGAGAGCTGGCAACATGACTGATGAGTCCATCATGTTAATATACAGAGAGCTAAGAACATGGCAGATCAGTCCAACATATCCATGCACAAAGAGCTAGCTACATGACATTCGAGTCCAAAATGTCCATATTCAGAGAGCTACCTACATTACAGTGTAGTGCAACATTTCCATATACAGACTTCTAGCTACATGGTAGATGAGTCCAACGTGTCCATATACTGAGAATGAGCTAAGTTGCAGAGTATTCCAACATGTTCATATACAGAGTACTAGATATATGGCAGATGAGTCCTACATGTCCATATACTGAGAGTTAACTACATGGCAGATGAGTCCTATATGTGTAAATATAGAGGACTAGCTTCAAGGCAGATGAGTCCAACATGTTCATACAGAGAGAGATAGCCCCATGGCAGATGAATCCAACATGTGTATATATAGAGGGTTATCTATAAGGCAGATGAATCCAACGTGTTCATACAGAAAGAGCTGGTAATATGGCTGATGAGTCCATCATGTCTATATATAGAGAGCTAGCTACAAGGCAGATCAGTCCAACATATTCAAGCACAGAGAGCGATCTACACGGAAGACGTGTCCAAAACGTCCATTTACAGAGAGCTACCTACATGACAGAGTAGGGAAATATTTTCATATACAGATTTCTAGCTACATGGCAGATAATTCCAATGTATCCATATACTGAGAGCCAGCTACATGACAGAGTATTCCAACATGTCCTTATACAGAGAACTAGATTCATGGCAGATGAGCCCAACATGTCCATATTCTGGGAGTTAGCTACATGGCAGATGAGTCCAACAAGTGTATATATAGAGGACAAGCTGCAAGGCAGATGAGTCCAACATGTTCATACAGAGAGAGCTGGCTACATGGCTGATGAGTCCACCACGTCCATATACCGAGAGCTAGCTACATGTCAGGTAAATCCAATATGTTCATATACAGTAGCTACCTACATGGCAGATCAATCCAACATATCCATGCACAGAGAGTTGCAGACGAGTCCAAAATGTCAGTATACAGAGAGCTAACTACATGGCAGAGTAGTGCAACATTTTCTTATACAGAGTTCTAGCTACATGGCAGATGATTCCAATGAGTCCATATACTGAGAGCTAGCTACATGGCAGAGTAGTCCAACATGTCCATACACAGAGTACTAGCTACATGGCAGAGAGTTCCAACATGTTCATGTACAAAAAAGTAGCTACAGGGCAGATGAGTCCAACATGTCCATATACTGAGAGCTACATGGCAGATGAGCCCATCATGTGTATGTATAGAGGAATAGCTACAAGGCAGATGAGTCCAACATGTTAATATAGAGAGAGCTGGATCCATGGCTGATGACTCCAACATATCCATATACAATGAGCAATCTACATGGCAGACAAGTCCAATATGTTCATATACATACAGCTACCTACATGGCACATCAGTACCACATATCCATGCACAGAGAGCTAGCTACATTTTAGACGAGTCCAAAATGTCCATATACATAGAGCTAGCTACATGACAGTGTAGTGCAATATTTCCATATACAGAGTTCTAGCTACATGGCAGATGAGTCCAACATGACAATATACTGAGAGCAAGCTAAATCCCAGAATTCCAAAATGTCCATATACACAGTACTAGCTATATGGCAGATGAGTCCAACATGTTCATATACTAAGAGTTAACTACATGGCATATGAGTGCAACATGTGTATATATAGAAGACTAGCTTCAAGGCAGATGAGTCCAACATGTTCATACTAGAGAGATAGCTACATGGCAGACAAGTCCAACATGTTCATATACAGAGAGCAACCTATATGACAGATTAGTGCCACATATCCATGTACAGAGTGGTAGTTACAAGGCAGACGAGTCGAAAATGTCCGTATACAGAGAGTTAGCTCTATGGCAGATGAATCCAACTTGTGTATATATAAGAGGTTAGCTATATGTCAGAAGAATCCAACATGTTCATACAAAGAGAGCTGGTAATATGGCTGAAGGAGTAGATCATATCCATATACAGAGAGCCAGCTACAATGCAGATCAATCCAACATATTCATGCACAGAATGCTAGCTACATGGAAGACGTGTCCAAAATGTCCATTTACAGAGACCTAGCTACATTACAGTGTAGTGCAACACTTCCATATACAGAATTCTAGCTACATGGCAGATAAGTTCAACATGTGTATATATTAAGGGTTAGCTATAAGGCAGGTGAATCCAACATGTTCATACAGAGAGAGCTGTCAACATGATGGATGAGTCAATCATGTCCATATACAGAGAGCTAGCTACAAGGCAGATCAGTACAACATATTCATGCACAGCAAGCTATCTACATGGAAGTCGTGTTTAAAATGTACATTTACAGAGAGTTAGCTACATGGCACAGTAGTCCAACAATTCCATATATAGAGCACTAGCTACATGGCAGATGAGTCCAACATGTCCATATTCTGAGAGTTAGCTACATGGCAGATGAGACCAACATGTGTATATATAGAGGAAGAGCTAAAAGGCAGATGAGTTCAGCATGTTCATACACAGAGAGATGGCTACATGACAGAGTATTCCATCATGTCCATGTACAGAGAGATAACTACATGGCAGACAAGTCCAATATGTTCATATAGAGAGAGCTACATACATGGTAGATGAGTCTAAAGTGTCTATATACAGACAGAGTTACATGGCAGAGTAGTGCAACATTTCCATATACAGAGTTCTAGATAAATGGCAGATGAATCCAACGTATACATAAACTGAGCGGTATCTACATGGCAGAGTATTCCAATATGTGCATATACAGAGAACTATGTACATGGCAGATTAGTCCAACATGTCCATATTCTGAGAGTTAGCTACATTTCAGATGAGTCCAACAATCGTATATGTAGAGGAATAGCTGCTAGGCAGATGAGTCCAACATGTTCATACACAGAGAGCTGGCTACATGTCTGATGAGTCCAACATGTCCATATACAGAGAGCTAACTACATGGCAGGTAAGTCCAATATGTTCATATACAGAGAGCTAACTACATGGCAGATCAGTTCAACATATCCATGAACAGAGTAGTGCAACATTTCCTTATAGAGAGTTCAAGCTACATGGCAGATGATTCCAATGAGTCCATATACTGAGAGCTACCTACATGACAGATCAGTCCAACATATCCATGCACAGAGAGCTAGCTACATTGCAGACGAGTCCAAAATATCCATATACAGATAGCTAGCGACATGACAGTGTAGTGCAACATTTCCATATACAGAGTTCTAGCTACATGGCAGATGAGTCCAACGTGTCCATGTACTGAGAGTGAGCTAAATCACAGAGTATTCCAACACATAAACAGAGTATTAGCTATATGGCAGATGAGTCCAACATGTCCATATACTGACAGTTAACTACATGGTAGATGAGTCAAACATGTTTATATATAGAGGACTAGCTTCAAGGCAGATAAGTCCAACATGTTCATACAAAGAGAAAGCTACATGGCAGACAAATCCTACATGTTCATATACAGAGAGTTGCCTACATGTCAGATCAGCCCAACATATCCATGTACAGAAAGGTAGCTACAAGGCAGACAAGTCGAAAATGTCCATATACATAGAGTTAGCTCCATGACACATGAATCCAACTTGTGTATATATAGGGGGTTAGCTATAAGGCAGAAGAATACAACATGTTCATACAAAGAGAGCTGGCAACAAGGCAGATGAATCCAACATGTCCATATTCAAACAGCTAGCTACATGGCAGGTAAGTCCAATAGGTTCCTACACAGAGAGCTACCTACATGGCAGAGCATTCCAACATATCCATGCACAGAGAGCTAACTTCATGGTAGACAAGTCCAAAATGTCCATATACAGAGCTAGCTACATAGCAGAGTACTGCAACATTTCCATGTACAGAGTTCTAGATAATGGCAGATGAGTCCAACATGTCCATATTCTGAGAGTTAGTTACATGGCAGATGAGTCCTACATGTGTATATATAGAGGAATAGCTACAAGGCAGATGAGTTCAACATGTTCATAAAAAGAGAGATGGCTACATGACAGAGTATTCCAACATGTCTATGTACAGAGAGATAGCTACATGGCAGACAAGTCCAATAGGTTCATATACAGAGAGCTAAATAATTGGCAGATCTGTCCAACATATCCATGCATAGAGAGCAAGGTGCATGACAGAGGAGTCCAAAATTTCCATATACAGAGAGCTAGCTACATGGCATAGTAGTGCAACATGTCCATATACAGAGTTCTAGCTATATGGCAGATAAGTCCAACATATCCATTTACTGAGAGGCAGCTACATGGCAGAGTATTCCAACATGTCCATGTGCAGAGAACTAGCTACATGGCAGATGAGTCCAACAAGTGTATATATAGAGGACTAGCTGCAAGGCAGATGAGTCCAACATATTCACACAGAGAAAGCTGGCTACATGGTTCATGAATCCAACATGTCCATATACAGACAGCTAGCTACATGGTAGGTAAGTCCAATATGTTCCTTTACAGAGAGCTACCTACATGGCAGATCATTCCAACATATCCATGCACAGAGAGCTAACAACATGGCAGTCGAGTCCAAAATGTCCATATACAGAGCAAGCTACATGGCAGAGTAGTGCAACAATTCCATGTACAGAGTTCTAGATACATGGCAGATGAGTCCAACGTGTACATATTCTGAGAGCTTGGTACATGGTAGAGTATTCCACATGCCCATTATAGAGAGCTAGCTACAAGGCAGACACGTCCAATAAGTTAATATACAGAGAGTTATCTACATAGCAGATCAGTCCAACATATGCATGCACACACAGCTAGCTACATGGAAGACGAGTCACAAATGTCCAAATATAAAGAGCTAACTACATGGCAGAGTCATACAACATTTCCATATACAGAGTTCTATCTACATGGCAGATCGGTCCAAAGTGTCCATATACTGAGAGCTAGCTATATTGCTGAGTAGTGCAACATTTCCAAATACAGAGTTTGAGCTACATGGAAGAGGAGGCCAGAATGTCCATATACAGAGTAGTAGCTTTATGGTGGATGACTACAACATGTCTATATACTTAGAGTTTTCTACATGGAAACTGAGTCCAACATGTGTATATATAGAAGACTAGCTACAAGGCAGATGTAGCCAACATGTTCATACAGAGAGAGTCACCTACATGGCAGACAAGTCCAACATGTTCATATACAGAGAATTAACTACATGGCAGATCAGTCCAACGTATCCATGCACAGAGAGCTAGCTACAAGGCAGACAAGTCCAAAATGTCCATATACAGAGAGCTAGTTTCTTGGCAGAGTAGTCCAACATGTCCATATACAGGGAACTAGCTACATGCCAAAGTAGTCCAGCATGTCCATATTCTGGCAGTTAGCTACATGGCATAATAGTCTACCATGTCCATATACAGAGTATTACCTCACATGGCAGATGAGTCCAACATGTCCAAATATTGAGAGATAACTACATGGCAGAGGAGACCAACATGTGTATAAATAGAGGGCTAGCTACAAGGCAGATGAATCGAACATGTCCATACAAAGAGAGCTGGCTACATGGCTGATGAGTTCAAAATGTCCATATACAGAGAGCTAGCTACATGGTTGATCAGTCCAAGATATTCTTGCACCGGGAGCTAGCTACATGGCAGACGAGTCCAAAATGTCCATATACAGAGAGCTAGCTTCATGGCGGACAAGTCTAATAAGTTCATATAAAGAGAGCTAACTACATGGCAGATCAGTCCAACATATCCATGCACAGAGAGCTAGCTACATGGCAGAGGAGTAAAAAATATACATATACAGAGAGCTATCTACATGGCAGATTAGTGCAACATTTCCATAAACAGATTTCTAGCCACATGACAGATATGTCCAAAGTGTACATATACAGAGAGCTACCTACATGGCAGAGTAGTCCAACATGTCTATATACAGAGTACTAGCTACATGGCAGATGAGTCCAACATGTCCATATGCTGAGAGTTAATTACATGGCTGATGATTCCAACATGTGTATATATAGACAGCTAGCTACAAGGCAGATGAGTCCAACAGTTTCATACAGAGAGTGCTGGCTACATAGAGATGACTCAAACGTATCCATATACTGAGAGCTAGCTACATAGCAGAGTATTCCAACATGTCCATATACAGAGTACTAACCACATGGCTGATGAGTCCAACATGTCCATATACAGAGAGCTAGCTATTTGGTAGACAAGCCCAATATGTTCATATACAGAGAGATACCTACATGGCAGAACTCGCTACATGGCAGCCGACTCCAAAATGTCCATATACAGAGTTCTAGCTACATGTCAGATGAGTCCAATGTGCCCATATACTGAGCGCTAGCTTCATGGCAGAGTAGTACAACAAGTCCATATACAGAGTACAAGCTACATGGCAGATGAGTCCAACATATCCATATATTGAGAGTTAGCTACATGGCGGATAAGTGCAACATGTTTATATATATATATATAGGACTAGCTACAAGGCAGATGGGTTCAACATGCTAATATAGAGTGTGCTACAGGGCAGACAAGTTCAATATGATCATATACAGAGAGCTACCTACATGGCAGATGATTTCAACATATCCATGCTCACAAAGCTAGCTACATGGAAGACAACTCCAAAATGTCCATATTCAGAGATCTAGTTACATGGCAGATGAGTCCAATATGGCCATTTACTGAGAGCTAGTTTCTTTGCAGAGTAGACCAACATGTCCATATACTGAGAGTTTCATAGCAGAGTAGTCCCACATGTTGTTATACATTATACTAGCTACATGGCAGATGAGTCCAACATGTTCGTATACTGCGAGTTAGCTACGTGGCATATGAGTCCAACATGTGTATATATAGAGGACGAACTACAAGGCAGGTAAGTCCAACATGTACATAGAGATAGAGATGGCTACATGGCTGAAGAGTCCAATATGTCCATATACTGAGAGCTAGCAAAGTGACAGACAAGTCCATTATGTTCATGTACAGAGAGCTACCTACATGGCAGATCAGTTCAACATATCCATGCACAGAGACCTAGCTACATGGAAGACGACTTCAAAATGTCCATATACAGAGTTCTAGCTTCATGGCAGATGAGTCCAATATGTCCATATACTGAGAGCTAGTTACATGGCAGAATAGTCCCACATGTCGATATACATAATACTAGCTACATAGCAGATGAGTCTAACATGACTGTATACTGCGATTTAGCTACATGACAGATGAGTCCAACATGTGAATATATAGAGGACTAGCTACAAGGCAGATGAGTCCAACATGTACATAGAGATAGAGATGGCTACATGGCTGAAGAGTCCAACATGTCCATATACTGAGAGCTAGCTACGTGACAGACAAGTCCATTATGTTCATGTACAGAGGGCTACCTACATGGCAGATCAGTCCAACATATCCATGCACAGAGACCTAGCTGCATGGCATACAATTCCTAAATGTTCCTATACAGAGATCTAGCAACATGGAAGATTAGGGCAACATTTCCATATACAGAGATCTAGCTACATGACAGATGAGTCCATTGTGTCCATATAATAAGAACTAGCTACGTGGCAGTGTAGTCCAACATGTCCATATAGAGAGTACTAGCTACATGGCAGATAAGTCCAACATGTCCATATATTGAGACTTAGCTACATGGCAGATGAGTCCAACTTGTGTATATTTATAGGGTCACCTAAAAGGCAGATGAGTCCAACATCTTCATACACAGAGAGCTGGCTTCATGGCTGAAGAGTGCAACATAAGTGTATGCTGAGAGCTAGCTACACGGCAGACAAGTCCAATAGGTTCATAAACAGAGAGCTACCTACATGGAAAATCACTCCAACATATCCATGTACAGAGAGCTAAATAAATGGCAGACTAGTCCAACATGTCCAGATAAAGAGTTCTAGCTACATGTCAGATGCATCCAATGTATCCATATACTGAGAGCTAGCTACAAGAGAGTAGTCCAACATGTCCATATACAGAATACTAGCTACATGGCAGATGAGTCCAACATATCTATATACTGAGAGTTAGCTACATGGTAGATGAGTCCAACATGTGTATATTTAGAGGGCTAGCTACAAGTCAGATGAGTCCAACATATTAATACTGAGAGAGCTGGCTACATGGCTGATGAGTCCATAATGTCCATGTAAGAGAGTTAGCTATATGGAAGACAACTCAAATATGTTCATATACAGACAGTGAACTACATGGCAGATCAGTCCAACATGTCCATGCACAGAGAGCTAGCTACAAGACAGACAAGTCTAAAATGTCTATATACCTACGTTAGCTACATGGCAGAGTAGTGCACCATTTGCATATATATAGTTCTAGCTACACTGCAGAGAAGTCCAATGTGTCTATATACTGAGAGCTAGCTACATGGCAGAGTAGTGCAACATTTCCATAGAGAGAGTTATAGCTACATGGCAGATGAGCCCAACGGGTCCATATACAGAGATCTAGCTACATGGCAGAGTCGGGAAAATTTTCATATACAGAGTGTAGCTACATGGCAGATGAGTCCAATGTGTCCATATACTGAGAGCTAGCTACATGGCAGATGAGTCCAACATGTCCATATACAGAGTGCTAGCTACATGGCAGATCAGTCCAACATAACCATGAAAAGAGAGCTAGCTACATGACAGATAAGTCCAATATGTTCATATACAGAGAGCTACATACATGGCAGATCTGTCTAACATACCCATGGACAGAGAGCTAGCTACATGGCAGATGAGTCCAATGTTTCCATATACTGAGACCCAGCTACATGGCAGAGTAGTGCAACATGTCCATATACAGAGTACTAGCTTCATGGCAGACTAGACCAACATGTCCATATATTGAGAGTTAGCTGCATGGCAGATCAGTCCAAAATGTGTATATTTAGAGGGCTAGCTATGAAACAGAGGAGTCCAACATGTTCATACAGAGAG
>NW_006408881.1:1914077-1915717 GCF_000296735.1 Chrysochloris asiatica
AGAGTTAGCTACATGGCAGTGTACTGCAACATTTCCATATACAGAGTTCTAGCTACATGGCAGATGAGTCCAAGAGTCCATATACTGAGAGCTAGCTACATGGCAGAGTAGCCCAAGATGTCCATATACAGGGTACTAGCTATATGGCAAATGAATCCAACATTTCCACATCCTAAGAGTTAACTACATGGCATATGAGTCCAACATGTGTATATATAGAGGTCTAGCTACAAGGCAAATGAGTCCAACATGTTCATGCAGAGAGAGCAGGATACATGGCTGATGAGTCCAACATATCCATATACAGAGAACTAGCTACATGGCAGACAAGTCCAATATGTTCACATACAGTGAGCTACCTACATGGCAGATCAGTCCAACATAACCATGCACAGAGAGCTAGCTACTTGGCAGACTAGTCAAAAATATCCATATACAGAGAGCTAGCTACATGGCAGACAAGCACAAAATGTCCATCTACAGCGGGGCAGCTACATGGCAGAGTAGTGCAACAGTTCGATGTACAGAGTTCTAGTTACATGACAGATGAGTCCAAAGTGTCCATATACTGAGAGTCAGCTACATGGAAGAGTAGTCCAACATGTCCATATACAGTGTACTAGCTACATGACAGATGAGCACAACATGTCCATATACTGAGAGTTAGCATCATGGTAGATGAGCAAAACATGTGTATATTTAGAAGGCTAGCTACAAGGCAGATGAGTCCAACATGTTCATACACAGAGAGCTGGCTACATGGCTATTGATTACAACTTGTCGATATACTGAAAGCTAGCTACATGGCAGACACGTCCAATATATTCATATACAGAGAGCTACGTAAATGGCAGATCTGTCTAACATATCCATGGACAGAGAGATAGCTACATGGCAGATGAATCCAAAATCTCCATATACAGAGTGCTGGCTACATGACAGAGTATTACAACTATTTCATATGCAGAATTCTAGCTACATGGTAAAAGAGTACAAGGTGTCCATATACTGAGAGCTAGCTACATGGTAGAGTAGTTCAACATGTACATATACAGAGTAGAAGCTACAGGGCAGATGAGTCCAACATGTCCATATACTGACAGTTAGCTACATGGCACATGAGTCCTAACATCTTTATATATAGAGAATTACCTTCAATGCAGATGACTCCATGTTCATACAGAGAGATCTGGATACATGGCTGATGAGTCAAACATGTCCATATACAGAGAGCTAGTAACATAGCAGACAAGTCCAATATGTTCATATACAGAGAGCTACCTTCATAGTAGCAGAAGAGTTGAACATATCCATGCACAGAGAGTTTACTGCATGGCAGATGAGTCAAACATGTCCATATACAGACAGCTAGCTGCATGGCAGTGTACTGCAATATTTCCATATACAGAGTTCTAGCTACATGGCAGATGAGTCCAAGAGTCTATATACAGACGGGTAGTTACATGGCAGAGTAGTCCAAGATGCCCATATACAGAGTACTAGCTATACGGCAGATGAATCCAACATTTCCATATCTTGGGAGTTAACTACATGGCATATGAGTCCAACAGGTGTATATATAGAAGACTAGCTACATGGCAAATGAGTCCAACATGTTCATGCAGTGAGCAGAATACATG
>NW_006408881.1:1915938-1917023 GCF_000296735.1 Chrysochloris asiatica
AGTCTCCATATACTGAGTGCTAGATACTTAGCAGAGTAGTCCAAAATATCCATACACAGAGTAATAGTTACATGGCAGAGAAGTCCAACATGTCCATATACTGAGAGCTAACTACATAGCAGATGAGTCCAACATGTGTATATTTAGAGGGCTAAATATAAAGCAGATGAGTCCAATATTTTCATACACAGAGAGCTGGCTATATGGCTGATGAGTCCAACATGTCCATATACTGAGAGCTAGCTATATGGCAGACAAGTCCAATATGTTCATATACAGAGAGCTACCTACATGGAAGAACAGTCTAACATATCCATGTACAGAGAGCTAGCTACATGGCAGACGAGACCAAAATGTCCATATACAGAGTGTTAGCTACATGGCAGAGTAATACAATTTTACATATACAGACTTCTAGCTACATGGCAGATGAGTCCAAAGTGTCCATAAACTGAGAGCTAGCTAAATGGCAGAATAGTCCAACATGTACATATACAGAATAGTAGCAACAGGGCAGATGAGTCCAACATGCCCATATACTGAGCGTTAGATACATGGCAGATGAGACCAACATCTTTATATATAGAGGACTACCTACAAGGCAGATGTCTCCAACATGTTCATACAGAGAGAGCTGAATACATGGCTGATGAGTCCAACATGTCCATATACAAAGAGCTAGTAACATATCAGACAGGTCCAATATGTTCATATACAGAGAGCTACCTTCATAATAGCAGAACAGTCGAACATATCCATGCACAGAGAGCTTACTGCATGGCAGACAAGTCAAACATGTCCATATGCAGAGAGCTAGCTGCATGGCAGAGTACTGCAACATTTCCATATACAGAGTTCTAGCTACATGGCAGATGAGTCCAAGAGTCCGTATATAGACGGGTAGTTACATGGCAGAGTAGTCCAAGATGCCCATATACAGAGTACTAGCTATACGGCAGATGAATCCAACATTTCCATATCCTGAGAGTTAACTACATGGCATATGAGTCCAACAGGTGTATATATAGAAGACTAGCTACAAGGCAAATAAGTCCAACATGTTCATGCAGTGAGCAGAATACATG
>NW_006408881.1:1918858-1922695 GCF_000296735.1 Chrysochloris asiatica
TAGCTACATGACAGATGAGCACAACATGTCCATATACTGAGAGTTAGCATCATGGTAGATGAGCAAAACATGTGTATATTTAGAAGGCTAGCTACAAGGCAGATGAGTCCAACATGTTCATACACAGAGAGCTGGCTACATGGCTGATAATTCCAACTTGTCGATATACTGAAAGCTAGCTACATGGCAGACACGTCCAATATGTTCATATACAGATAGCTGCCTACATGGCAGGTCAGTCCAACATATCCTTGCACAGTGAGATTGCTACATGGCAATCGAGTTGAAAATGTCTATATACAGAAAGCTAGCTACATGGCAGAGTAGTGCAACATTTCCATATACAGATTTCTAGATACAGGGGAGATATGTCCAACATGTCCATATACAGAGTACTAGCTAAATGGCAGATTAGTCCAACATGTCCATATACTCTGAGTTAGCTACAAAACGCATATGAGTCCAACATGTGTATATATAGAAGACCTGCTACATGGCAGATGAGACCAACATGTGTATGTTTAGAGGGCTAGCTAAAAAGCATATGAGTCCAACATGTTCATACATAGAGAGCTGGCTACAGGGCTGATGAGTCGAACATGTCCATATACACAGAACTAGCTACATGGCAGATCAGTCCAACATATCCATGCACAAAGAGCTAGCTACATAGCATACGTGTCCATAATGTCCATATACACAGAGCTAGCTACATGGCAGAGTAGTGCAACATTTCATTATAAAGAGTTCTAGCAACATGGCAGATAAGTCCAACATATCCATGCACAAAGAGCTAGCTACATGACATATGTATCCATAATGTCCATATACAGAGAGCTAGCTACATGGCAGAGTAGTGCAACATGTCCATATACAGAGTACTAGCTACATGGCAGATAAGTTCAACATGTGTATATTTAGAAGGCTACCTTCAAGGTAGATGAGTCCAACATGTTCATACACAGAGACATGGCTATATGGTTGATGAGTCCAACATGGCCATATACAGAGAGCTAGCTACATGGCAGAGTAGTCCAACATGTCCATATACAGAGTATTAGCTACATGACAGATGAGTCCAACATGTGTATATAGAGAGGAATAGCTACAAGGCAGATGAGTTAAACATGTTCACGCAGAGAGAGCTGGCTTCATGGAAAATGAGTCCAACATGTCCATGTACAGAGTGCTAGCTACATGGCAGACAAGTAAAATATGTTCATATATAGAGAGCTACCTCCATATTAGCAGATAAGTCCAACATTTCCATGCACACAGAGATAACTATACGGCAGTTGAGTCTAAAATGTAGATTTATACAAAGCTAGCTACGTGGAGAGTACTGCAAAATTTCCATAAACTGAGTTGTAGCTACATGGCAGACGAGTCCAACATGTCCATATCCTGAGAGTTAACTACATGCCAGAGGAGTCCAACTTGTGTATTTATAGCGGACTAGCTACAAGGCAGATGATTCCAACATGTTCATGCAGAGAGAGCTGGCTACATGGCTGATGAGACCAACATTTCCATATACAGAGAGCTAGCTACATTGCAGACAAGTCCAATGTGTTCATATACAGAGAGCTACATACATGACTGATTAGTCCAACATAAGCATGAACACAGAGCTAGCTACATGGCATAGGAGTCCAAAATGTCCTTATAAAGAGAGCTAGTACATGGCAGAGTAGTGCAACATTTCCATATACAGAGTTCTAGCTACATGGCAGATGAGTCCAACATACCCATATACTGAGAGCTAGCTACCTGGCCGACTAGTCCAACATATCCATATACAAAGTACTAGCTACATGGCAGATGAGTCCAACATGTCCATATACTGAGAGCTAAGTACATTGCACAGAAGTCCAATATGTTCATATACAGAGAGCTGCCTATATGGCAGATCAGTCCAACATATCCATGCACAGGGAGTTAGCTACATGAGAGAGTAGTGCAACTTTTCCATATACAGAATTTTAGCTACATGGCAGATGAGTCCAACGTGCCCATATACAGAGAGCTAGCTACCTGACCGACTAGTCCAACATATCCATATACAAAGTATTAGCTACATGGCAGATGAATCCAACATGTCCATATACTGAGAGCTAAGTACATTGCACACAAGTCCAATATGTTCATATACAGAGAGCTGCCTATATGGCAGATCAGTCCAACATACCCATGCACAATGAGCTAGCTACATGGCAGAGTTATGGAGCATTTCCTTATACAGACTTCTAGCTACATTGCAGATGAGTCCAATGTGCCCATATACTGAAAGCTAGCTACCTGGACGACTAGTTCAACATATCCTTATACAAAGTGCTAGCTACATGGCAGATGAGTCCAACATGTCCATATACTGAGAGCTAAGTACATTGCACACAAGTCCAATATGTTCATATACAGAGAGCTGACTATATGGCAGATCAGTCCAACATATCCATGCACAGAGAGCTAGCTACATGGCAGTCGAGTCCAAAATTTCCATATACAGAGTGTGAGTACATGGCAAAGTAGTGCAACATATCCATATACAGAGTATTACCTACATGGCAGATGAGTCCAACGTGTCCATATACTGAGAGCTAGCTACCTGGCAGACTAGTACAACATGTCAATATACAAAGTACTAGCTACGTGGCAGATGAGTTCAACATGTCCATATACTGAGAATTAGCTGCATGGCAGATGAGTCCAACATGTGTATATTTAGTGGTGTAGCTACAAGGAAAATTAGTCCAACATTTTCATACACAGAGAGCTGGCTCCATGATTGATAAGTCCAACATGTCCATATATTTAGAGCTAGATATAGGGCAGACAAGTCCAAAATGTGCATATACAGAGAGCTATCTATATGGCAGATAAGTCCAACATATCCATGTACAGAGAGCTAGCAACATAGCAATCGAATCCAAAATCTCCATATACAGAGAGCTAGCTACATGGCAGAGTAGTGCAACATTTCCATATACAGAGTTCTAGCTACATGGCAGATGATTCCAACATGTCCATATACTGAGAGTTAGCAACTAAATGCATATGAGTCCAATATGTGTATATATAGAGGACTAGCTACAAGGCAGATGAGTCCAACATGATCATAAAGAGAGAGCTAGCAACATGGCAGAGTAGTGCAACATTTCCACATAGAGAGTTCTAGCTACATTTCAGATGAGTTCAAAGTGTCCACATACTGAGAGCTAGCTACATCCAGAGTAGTGCAACATTTCCATATACAGATTTCTAGTTACATGGCAGATGAGTCCATCATGTCCATATACTGAGAGCTAGGTTCATGGCAGAGTAGTCCAACATGTCCATATACAGAGTACTAGATACAAGGCATATGAGACCAACATGTTCATGCAGAGAGAGCTAGCTACATGGCAAACAAGTCAAATATGTTCATATACAGAGAACTACATCCATATTAGAAGATCAGTCCAACATATCCACACACAGAGAGCTATCTATATGGCAGATGAGTCCAAAATGTCCATACACACAGAGCTAGCTACATGGCAGAGTACTGCAACATATCCATATACGGAGTTCCAGCTACATGGCAGATAAGTCCAATGTGTCCATATACTGAGAGCTAGTTACATGACAGACTAGTCCAACATATCCATATACAGAATACTACCTACATGGCAGATGAGTTCAAAATGTTCATATACTGAGAATTAGCTACATGGCAGATGAGTCCAAAATGTGTATATTTAGTGGGCTAGCTACAAGCCAGATGAGTCCAACATTTTCATACACAGAGGACTGACTACATGGCAGATGAGTCCAACATGTCCATATACTGAAAGTTAG
>NW_006408881.1:1923785-1926556 GCF_000296735.1 Chrysochloris asiatica
TCTAGTTATATGGCAGATAAGCCCAAAGCGTCCATATACTGAGAGCTAGCTTCATGGCAGAGTAGTCCAACATGTCCATATACAGAGTACTAGCTACATGCAGATGAGTCCAGCATGTGTATATTTAGAGGGCTAGCTAAAAGGCAGATGAGTCCAACATGTTCATACACAGAGAACTGGCTCCATGGCTGATGAGTGCATCATGCCCATGTACAAAGAGCTAGCTACATGGCAGACAAGTCCAATTTGTTCATACACAGGGAGTTGGATCCATAGCTGATAAGTCCAACATATCCATGCATAGAGAACTAGCTACATAGCAGACGAGTCCAAAATGTCCATATACAGAGAGCAAGCTACTTGGCAGAGTTGTGCAACATTTCCAAATACAGAGTTCTAGCTACATGGCAGATGAGCCCAACAAGTCCATATACTGAGAGCAAGCTACATGGCCGAGTAGTCCAACATGTCCTTATACAGAGAGCTAGCTACATGGTAAACAAGTGCAATATGTTCTTATACAGAGAGCTACCTACATGGCAGATCACTTGAACATATCCATGCACAGAGAGCTAGCTACATGGAAGACGAGTCCAAAATGTCCATATACACAGAGCTAGTACGTAGAAGACTACTACAATGTTTCCAAATGAAGAGTTCTAGCTACATGGCAGATGAGTCCAACATGTCCATGTCCTGAGAGTTGACCTCATGGCAGAGGAGTCCATATACAGAGAGCAAACTACATGGCAGACCAGTCCAACATATCTATGCACGAAAAGCTAGCTACATGGCAGACGAATCCTAAATGTGCATATACAGAGACCAAAGTAAATACGGAGTTCTAGCTTCATGGCAGATGAGTCCAACATGTCCAAATACAGAGAGCTAGCTGCATGGCAAAATGGTCCAACATGTCCTTATACAGAGAGCTGGCTACATGGCTGATGAGTCCAAAATGTCCATATACAGAGAGCTAGCTACATGGCAGAAATGTCCAATATGTTCACATAAAGAGTATTACCTACATGGCAGATCAGTTCAACATATCCATGCACAGAGAGCTAGCTATATAGCAGACGAGTCCAAAATGTCCATATAAAGAAAGCTGGCTACATGGCAGAGTAGTGCAACATTTCGATATACAGAGTTCTAGATCCATGGCAGGTGAGTCCAACGTGTCCACATAGTGAGACCTAGCTACATGGCAGAGTAGTCCAACTTGTCCATATACAGAGTTCTAGCTACATGGCAGAAGAGTCCGAAATGTCAATAATCAGAGAGCTAGCTACATGGAAGTGTCATCCAGCATGTCCATATTTTTAGAGAGTAGCTACAAGACAAATGAGTCCAACATGTTCAAACACAGAGAGGTGGTTATATGGCTGATGAGTCCTACATGTCCATACAAAGAGAGTTAGCTATATGGCAGACAAGTTCTATATATTCATATACAGAGAGCAAACTAAATGACAGATCAGACCAGCCATTCATGCACAAAGAGCTAGCTACCTGGTAGACGAGTCCAAAATATGCATATACAGAAATCAAACTACATGCAGAGTAGAGCAACATTTCCATATACAGATTTCTAGTTACATGACAGGTGAGTCAATGTGTGCATATACTGAGAGCTAGCTACATGGTAAATTAGTCAAACATGTCCATTTACAGAGTACTAGCTACATGGGAGATGAGTGCAACATGTCCATATACTGAGAGCTAGCTACATGGCAGATGAGTCCAATATGTCCATATACAGAGAGCTAGCTACATGGCAGACAAGTCAAATATGTTCATATACAGAGAGTGACCTATATGGCAGATCATTCCAACATATCCATGCACGGAGGTCTAGGTACATGACAGAGTAGTGCAACATTTACATATACAGAGTTATAGCTACATGGCAGATGAGTCCAACGTGTGCATATACTGAGAGCTAGCTACAAGCCAGAGTAGTCCAACTTGTCCATATACAGAGTACTATCTACATAGCAGATGAGTCCAACATGTCCATATACTGAGAGTTATCTACATGGCAGATAAATCCAACATGTGAATATTTAGAGAGATATCTACAAGACAGATGAGTACAACATGTTCGTAAAGAGAGAAATGGCTACATGGCTTATGAGGCCAACATGTGTATATACAGAGAGCTAGCTACATGGCAGACAAGTCCAATCTGTTCCTATACAGAGTCCTAACTACAGGCAGATCAGTCTAACATATCCATGCCCAGGGAGCTAGCCAAATGGCAGACAAGTCCAAAATGTCCATATACAGAAAACTAGCTACATGGAAGAGTAGTGCAACATTTCTATATACAGAGTTCTAGCTACATGGCAGATGAGTCCAAAGTGTCCATATACTGTGAGTTAGCTACATGGCCAAGTTGTCCAACTTGTCCTTAGACAGAGTACTAGCTACATGGCAGATGAATCCAACATGTCCATATACTGAGAGTTAGTTACAAAATGCAGATGAGTCCAACATGTGTATATTTAATGTACTAGCTACATGGCAGATGAGTGCAACATGTTCATACACAGAGAGCTGGCTACATGTCTGATGAGTTAACATGTCCATTTATAGAGAGCTAGTTACATGGAAGACAAGTCCAATATGTTCATATACAAAGAGATACCTACATGGCAGATCATTCCAACGTATCCATGCACAGAGAGCAAGCTACATGGTTGTTGTTGTTAAGTGCCGTCGAGTCGGTTCCGACCCATAGCGACCCTGTACAGGGTTTCCGAGGGTGT
>NW_006408881.1:1928031-1931489 GCF_000296735.1 Chrysochloris asiatica
CCATATACTGAGAGATAGCTACATGGCTGATGAGTCCAACATGTGTATATTTAGAGGGCTAGCTACAAGGCAGATGAGTCCAACATGATCATACACAGAGAGCTGGCTACATGACTGATGAGTCTAACAAGCCCATATACAGAGAGATAGATACATGGCAGACAAGTGCATTATGTTCTTATACAGAGAGCTAGCTACATGGCAAATCAGTCTAACATATCCATGCACAGCGGGCTAGCTACATGGCAGACGAGTCCAAAATATCTATACATAGGGAGCTAGCTAAAAGGCAGAGTAGTGCAACATTTCCATATACAGAGTTCTAGCTACATGGCAGATGATTTCAATGTGTCCATATACTGAGAGCTAGCTACATGGCAGAGTAGTCCAACATGTCCATATACAGAGTACTAGCTAAATGGAAGATGAGTCCAACATGTTCATATATTAAGAGTTAGCTACATGGCATATGAATCCAACACCTGTATATATACAGAACTACCTACATGTCAGATGACTCCAACATGTTCATACAGAGAGAGCTGGATACATGGCTGATGAGTCCAACATGTCCATATACTGATATGAGCTACATTGCAGAGAAGTCAGACATTTCCATATACATAGTACTTGCTACATGGCTGATGAGTCCAACATGTTCATATAATAGAGTTAGCTACATGGCAGAACAGTCCAACATGCATATACATAGAGGACTAGCTAAATGGCTGATGAGTCCTACATGTACATACAGAGAGAGCTGGATACATGGCTGATGAGTCCAGCATATCCATATAGAAAGAGCTAGCTACATGGCAGACAAGTCCAATATGTTCATATACAGAAACCTAACTACATGGCAAATCAGTCCAACATATTCATGCACAAAGAGCTAGCTACATGGCAGATGGGTCCAAAACGTCCATAGACAAAGAGCTAGCTACAAGGCAGACTAGTGCTACATCTCCATATACAGAGTTATAGCTACATGGCAGATGAGTCCAATATGTCCATGTACTGAGAACTTGCTTCATGGCAGAGTAGTCCAACATGTCAGACATTTTTTTTCATTCTGCTGTGCATGGGGTCATTATGAGTCGGTTCAGACTCTATGGCTCCTGACAACAACAACAACATCTACATGGCAGACAAGTCCAATATATTCATATACAGAGAACTACCTACATGACAGATCAGTCCAACACATCCATGCACAGAGAGTTACCTACATGGCAAAAGAGTCTAAAATGTACATATACAGAGAGCTAACTACATGGCAGAGTAGTGCACCATTTTCATATACAGATTTGTAGCAACATGGTAGATGAGTCCAACTTGTCCATATACTGAGAGCTAGCTACATGTCAGAGTAGTCCAACATGTCCATATACAGAATACTAGCTACATGGCAGATGAGTCCAACATGACCATATATTGAGAGTCAGCTAAATGGCAGATGAGTCCAATAGGTGTATATTTAGCGGGCTACCTACAAGGCAAAGGAGTCCAGCATGTTCATTCAAAGAGAGCTGGATGCATGGCTGATGAGTCCAACATGTCCATATACTGATAGCTAGCTACATGGCAGCCAAGTCCAATGTGTTCATATACAGAAAGCTACATGCATGTCAGATCAGTCCAATATATGCATGCACAGAGAGCTAGGTACATAGCAAATGAGTCTAAAATGTGCATATACAGAGAGCTAGTTACATGGCAGATTAGTGCAACATTTCCATATAGAGAGTTCTAGATAAAAGGCAGATGAGTCCAATGTGTCAATATACTGAGAGGTAGCTTCTTGGCAGTGTAGTATCCATATACAGAGTACTAGCTACATGGCAGATGAGTCCAACATGTCCATATACTGAGAGTTAGCAACTTGCAGAGGAGTCCAACATGTGTATATTTAGAGGACTAGCTACAAGGCAGATGAGTTCAACATGTTCATACAGAGAGAGCTAGCTACATGGAAGAGTAGGGCAACATTTTCATATAGAGAGTTCTAGCTACATCGCAGATGAGTCCAACGTGTCCATATACTGAGAGCTAGCTACATGGCAAATGAGTACAACATTTCCATATACAGAGTTCCAGCTACATGGCAGATGAATCCCACTTGTCCATATACAGAGAGCTAGCTACATGGCAGAGTAGTCCAACATCTCCATATACAGAGTACTAGCTCCATGACAGATCAGTCCAACATGTCCATATACTGTAGTTAGCTACATGGCAGATGAGTGCAAAAAGTATATATTTAGAGGGCTAGCTACAAGGCAGATGAGTCCATCATATTCAAACTCATAGATCTGGCATCATGCCTGATGAGTCCAACGTGACCATATACAGAGAGCCTGCTAAATGGCAGAGTACAGCAACATTTCCATACACAGAGTCCAAGCTACATGGCAGATGAGTCCAACGTGTGTATACATAGAGGACTAGCTACAAGGCAGAGGAATGCAACACGTTCATACAGAGAGAGATGGTTAACGAGTCCAACAACTCCGTATACAGAGAGCTAGCTACATGTCAGACAAGTCCAATATGTTCATATAAAGAGAGCTACCTGCATGGCAGATCAGTCCATCATATCCATGCATAGAGAGCTAGCTACATGGCAGACAAGTCCAAAATGCCCATATACAGAGTACTAGCTACATGGCAGAATAGTGCAACATTACCATATACAGAGTTCTAGCTTCATGGCAGATGAGTCCAAAATGTCCATATACAGAGAGTTAGCTACATGGTAGAGTAGTCCAACAAGTCCATATACAGGGTACTAGCTACAAGGAAGATGATTCCAACTTGTCTTTATATAGAGAGCTAGCTGCATGGCAGAGTAGTCCAACATGTCCATATATATAGTACTAGCTACATGGCAGATGAGTTCAACATGCCCATATACTGAGAGTTAGCTGAATGGCAGAAGGGTCCAACATGTTGATATTTAGAGGACTAGCTACAAGGTAGATGTGTCCTACATGTTCATACACAGAGAGCTGTCTACATGCCTGATGAGTCCACCATTTCCATATACTGAGAGCTAGTTACATTGCAGACAATTCCAATATGTTAATATACAGAGAGCTAATTACATCACAGATCAGTCCAACATATCCATGCACAGCATTCTAGCTCCATAGCAGAAAACTCCAAGATGTCCATAAAGAGAGAGCTAACTGCATGGCAGAGTTGTTCACTATGTCCATATACAGAGTACAAGCTACATAGTAGATGAGCCCATCATGTCCATATACTGAGAGTTAGGTACATGGTGGATGAGTCGAACATGTGTATATAAAGAGGAATAGCTACAAGCCAGATGCATTCAATATGTTTATACAAAGGGCTGGCTACATGGTTGATGAGTCCAACATGTCCATATACAGAGAGCTAGCTACATGGCAGTGAAGTCCGATATGTTCATATACAGAGATCTATATACATAG
>NW_006408881.1:1932209-1932745 GCF_000296735.1 Chrysochloris asiatica
CAGATCAGTCCAATATATCCATGCACAGAGAGCAAGCTTCATGTCAGACAAGTGTAAAACCTCCCTATAGAGAGAGCAAGCAACATGGAAGAATAGTGCAACATTTCCATATACAGTGTTCTAGCTACATGGCAGATGAGTCCTACGTGTCCATATACAGGGTATTAGCTACATGGCAGAGGAGTCCAACATGACCATATACTGAGAGTTAGCTACATGGCAGATGAGTTCAACATGAATATATATAGAGGACTAGCTACAAGGCAGATGAATCCAATATGTTCATAGAGAGAGAGCTGGCTAAATTACTGATGAATCCAATATGTCCATGTATAGAGCGCTAGCTACATGGCAGGCAATTCCAATATATCAATATACAGAGAGCTATCCACATGGCAGATCAGTCCAACATATATATGCATAGAGAGCTAGCTTCATGGAAGACGAGTCCAAAATGCTCATATATAGAGAGCTAGCTCCATGGCAGAGCAGTGCAACATTTCCATTTACAGAGTTCTAGCTTCATGGCAGATCAG
>NW_006408881.1:1934415-1944869 GCF_000296735.1 Chrysochloris asiatica
ATATAATGAGAGTTAGCTACAAGAAAGATGAGTTGAACATGGGTATATAGAGAGGACAACCTACAATGCAGATGATTCCAACATGTTCATACAGGGAGAGCTGGTTACATGGCTGATGACTTCTGCATGTCCATATAAAGACACCTAGCTACATGGCAGACAAGTGCAATATATTCATATACAGAGAGCAAGCTATATGGCAGATCAGTCCAACATATCAATGCAACATTTCCATATACAGAGTTCTAACTACATGGCAGATGAGTCCAACTTGTCCATATATTGAGAGATAGCTACAAGGCAGACAAGTCCTACATGTCCACATACAGAGTACTGGCTACATGGAAGATGAGCCCAACTAGTCCATATACTGAGAGTTAGCTACATGGCAGATGAGTCCAACATGTGTATATATAGAGGACTAACTACAAGGCAGATTAGTCCAACATGTTGATACAGAGAGAGCTGATTATATGACTGATGAGTCCCACATGTCCATGTATAGAAAGCTAGTTTCATGGCAGACAAGTACAATATGTTCATATAGATTGAGCTACCTACATGGCAGACCAGTTCAACATATCCATGCACAGAGAGCTACCTTCATGGCAGAAAAATCCAAAATGCCCAATACAGAGAGCTAGCTACATGCCAGAGTAGTGCAACATTTCCATATACAGAGTTCCAGCTCAATGGCAGATGAGACCAACATGTCTATATACTGAGAGTTAGCTACAGCGCAGAGTGGGCAAACATGTCCATATATAGAGTACTAGCTACATGGCAGATGAGTCCAATATGTCCATATACTGAGAGTTAGCTATATGGCAGATGAGTTCAACATGTTCATACAGAGAGTTTGCTACATGGCAGATGAGTCTAATGTGTGTGTATACAAAGTACTAGCTACAAGACTGTTGAGTCCAACATGTTCATACTGAGAGAGCTGGCTATATGTCTGATCAGTCCAACATGTCCATATACTGAGAGCTAGCTACATGGCAGACAAATGCAACAGGTCCATATACAGAGAGATGGCTACATGGCAGACAAGTCCAAAGTGTTCACATACAGAGAGCTAGCTACATGGCTGAGTAGTGCAACATGTCCATAAACAGAGTTCTACCTACATGGCAGATGAGTTCAACATGTTTATATATCGATAACTAGCTACAAGAGAGAAGAGTCCAACATGATTATACAAAGAGAGCTGGCTACATGGCTGATGAGTCCAACATATCCATGTACTGAGAACCAGCTACATGGCAGATGAGTCCAAAATATCAAAGCACAGAGAGCTAGCTACATTGTAGAATAGTCCATAATGTCCCTATAGAGAGAGCTAGCTATATGGCAGAGTAGTGCAACATTTCCATATACAGAGTTCAAACTACATGGCAGAAGAGTCCAACGTGTCCATGTACTGAGAGCTAGCTACATGGCAGACTAGTCCTACATGTCCACATACAGAGTACTAGCTACATGGATGAAGAGTCCAACATGTCCATATACTGAGAGTTAGCTACATGTCAGATGAGTCCAACATGTGTATATGTAGAGGACTAGCTACAAGGCAGATGAGTCCAACATGTTAATACAGAGAGCTGGCTACATGGTTAATGAGTGCAACATGTCCATATACAGATAGTTAGCTACATGGAAGACAAGTCCAATATGTTCATATACTGAGAGCTACCTACATGACAAATCAGTCCAACATATCTATGCATTGAGAGTTAGCTATATGGCATGTGAGTCCAAATTGTCCATATACAGAGAGCAAGCTACATGGTGGTGTAATGCAATATTTCCATATACAGATTTCTAGCTACATGGCAGATGAGTCAGACGTGTGCATATACTGAGAGCTAGCTACATGACAGATGAGTCCAACATGTGTATATATAGAGGACTAACTACAAGGCAGATTAGTCCAACATGTTCATACAGAGAGAGATGGTTACATGACTGATGAGTCCAAAATGTCTATATACAGAGACCTAGCTACATGGCAGACAAGTCCAATATGTTCCTATACAGAGAGCTACCTACATGGCAGATCAGTTCAACATTTCCATGCACAGAGAGCTAGCTTCATGGCACACGAGTCCAAAATGCCCAATACAGAGAGCTAGCTACATGCCAGAGTAGTGCAACATTTCCACATACAGAGTTCCAGCTCCATGGCAGATGCGTCCAACATGTCCATATACTGAGAGTTAGCTACAGGGCAGAATAAGCCAACATGTCTATATACAGAGAACTAGCTAAATGGCAGATGAGTCCAAAATGTCCATAAACTGAGAGTTAGCTACCTGGTAGATGAGTTCAACATGTTCATACAGAGAGTTTGCTACATGACAGATGAGTCTAATGTTTGTATATATAGAGGACTAGCTACAAGGCTGTTGATTCCCACATGTTCATACTGAGAGAGCTGGCTATATGTCTGATCAGTCCAACATGTCTATATACTGAGAGCTAGCAACATGGCAGACAAGTCCAACAGGTCCATATACAGAGAGATAGCTACATGACAGACAAGTCCATTGTGTCAACATAGAGATAGCTAGCTACATGGCTGAGTAGTGCAACATGTCCATATACAAAGTTCTACCTACATGACAGATGAGTTCATCATGTGTATATACAGATAACTAGCTACAAGGGAGATGATTCCAAAATGTTCATACACAGAGAGCTGGCTACATGGCTGAGGAGTCCAACATATCCATGTACTGAGAACCAGCTACATGGCAGATGAGTCCAATATGTTCATATACAGAGAGCTACCTACATGGCAGATCATTCCAACATATATATGCACAGAGAGAAAGCTACACGGCAGACGAGTCAAAATGTCCATATACAGAGAGCTAGCTACATGGCAGGGTAGTGCATCATTTCCATATACAGAGTTCCAGCTATATCACAGATTAGTCCACCATGTGTATATACAGATTTCCAGCTACATGGCAGATGGGTCCAACATGTGTATATATAGAGAAGCTACAAGTCAGGTGAGTCCAACATGTTCATACATATAGATTCCTATATGTTTATATAATGAGAGTTAGCTACATGACAGATGAGTCCAACATGTGCATATATAGAGGACAACATACAATGCAAGTGATTCCAACATGTTCTAACAGAGAGAGCTGGCTACATGGCTGATGACTTCTGCATGTCCAGATACAGACACCTAGCTACGTCAGACATGTTCATATATAGAGATCTAGCTATATGGCAGATCAGTCCAACATATCTATGCACAGAGAGCTAGCTAAATGGCAAACAAGTCCATAATGACCCTATAAAAAGAGCTAGCTACATGGCAGAGTAGTACAACATTTACTTATACAGAGTTCTAACTACATGGCAGACTAGCCCAACATGTCCATATACAGAGTACTAGCTACATGGCAGATGAGTTCAACATGTTCATACAGAGAGTTTGCTACATGGCAGATGAGTCTAACGTGTGTATATATAGAGGACTAGCTACAAGGCTGTTGAGTCCAACATGTTCAAACTGAGAGACTTGGTTATATGCCTGATCAGACCAACATGTCCATATACTGAGAGCTAGCTACATGGCAGACAAGTCCAACAGGTCCATATACAGAAAGATAGCTACATGTCACACAAGTCCAAAGTGTCCACGTACAGAGAGCTAGCAACATGGCTGAGTAGTGCAACATGTCCATATACAGAGTTCTACCTACATGGCAGATGAGTTCAACATGTGTATATATATAGATAACTAGCTACAAGGGAGAAGAGTCCAACATGTTTATACACAGAGAGCTGGCTACATGGCTGATGAGTCCAACATATCCACGTACTGAGAACCAGCTACATGGAAGATGAGTCCAATATCATATATAGAGAGCTACCTACATGGCAGATCAGTACAACATGGCTGATGAGTCAAACATGTCCATATACAGAGAGTTATATACATGGCAGAGAAGTCCAATATGTTCATATACTGAGAGATACCTACATGGCACATCAGTCCAACATATCTATGCACAGAGAGCTAGCTATATGGCATGTGAGTCCAAATTGTCCATATAGAGAGAGCAAGCTACATGGCGGTGTAGTGCAACATTTCCAAATTCAGAGTTCTAGCTACATGGCAGATGAGTCAGACGTGTGCATATACTGACAGCTAGCTACATGACAGATGAGTCCAACATGCGTATATATAGAGGACTAACTACAAGGAGGATTAGTCAAACATGTTCATACAGAGAGAGCTGGTTGTATGACTGATGAGTCCCAGATGTCCATGTACAGAAGCTAGTTTCATGGCAGACAAATACAATATGTTCATATAGAGATAGCTACCTACATGGCAGACCATTTCAACATATCCATGCACAGAGAGCTAGCTTCATGGCAGACGAATCCAAAATGTCTATATACAGAGAGCTAGCTACATGGCAGACTACCTCAACATTTCCATATACAGAGTTCTAGCTCCATGGCAGATGAGTCCAACGTGTCTATATACTGAGAGCTACCTACAGGGCAGAATAATCTAACATGTCCATATACAGAGTACTAGCTGCATGGCAGATAAGTCCAACATGTCCATATACTGAGAGTTAGGTACATGGTAGATGAGTCCAACATGTGTATGTTTATACGACAAGGTACAAGGGAAATGATTGCAACATGTTCTTACAGAGAGAGCTGGCTACATGGCTTATGATTCTAACATGTCCATATAATGAGAGCTAGCTACATGGCAGATAAGTCCAATATGTTCATATACAGAGAACAACCTACATGGCAGATCAGTCCAACATTTCCTTGCACAGAGAGCTAGCTACATGGCAGAAGAGTCCAAAATGTCCATATACAGACAGATAGCTACATGGCATAGTAGTGTATTATTTCCATATACATAGTTCCAGGTACATGGCAGATTAATCCAACGTGTCTATATACTGAGAGATAGCTAAATGCCAGAGACATCCAACATTTCCATATATAGAGATCAAACTACATGGCAGATGGATCCATCATGTCTATGTACTGAGAGTTAGCTACATGGCAGATGAGTCCAACATGTGTATATATATATAGGAGTAGATACAAGGCAGATGAATCAAACATGTTCATACAGACAGACCTGTCTTCATGGCTGAAAACTCCAACATTTCCATATACAGAAAGCTAGCTACATGGCAGATAAGTCCAATATGTTCACATACAGAGAGCTACCTACATGTCAGATCAGTCCAACATATCCATGTACAGAGAGCTAGCTACTTGGCAGAGGAGTACAAATGTCCATATATAGAGAGCTAGCTACATGGCAGAGTAGTGTAAAATTTCATATACAGAGTTCAAGCTATGTGGCAGATGAGTCCAGCGTGTCCATATACTGAGAGCTATCTACATGACAGAGTAGTCCAACATGTCCATATACAGAATACTAGGTACATGGAAGATGAGTACCATATGTCCATATACTGAGAGTTTGTTACATGGCAGATGAGACCAACATGGGTATATATAGAGGACTAGCTACAAGGCAGATGAGTTCAACATGTTCATACAGATAGAGCTGTCTACATGGCTGATGAGTCCAACAGGTCCATATACTGAGAGCTAGCTACATGGCAGACAAGTCCAATACTTTCATATACAGAGAGCTACCTACATGGCAGATCAATCCAACATATCTATGCACAGAGAGCTAACTACATGGCAGACAAATCCAAAATGTCTATATACAGAGAGCTAGCTACATGGCAGAGTAGTCCAACATGGTCATATACAGAGTAATAGCTACATGGCAGATGAGTCCAACATAGGTATATGTAGAGGACAAGCTACAAGGTAAATGAGTCCAACATGTTCATATAGAGAGAACTCGCTACATGGCAGAAGAGTCCAAAATGTACATATGCAGAGAGCTAGCTGCATGGCATAGTAGTACATCATTTCCATATACAGAGTTCCAGCTACATGACAGATTAGTCCAATGTGTCCATATACTGAGAGATAGCTAAATGGCAGTGAAGTCTAACATTTCCATATACAGAGGTCAAGCTACATGGCAGATGGGTCCAACATGTCCATATACTGAGAGTTGGCTACATGGCAGATGTGTCCAACATGTGTATATATAGAGGAGTATCTCCAAGGCAGATGAATCAAACATGTTCATAAAAAGAGAGCTGGATACATGGCTGATTAGTGCAACATGTCCATATAAGAAGAGCTAGTCACATGGCAGACAAGTCCAATATGTTCATTTACCGAGAGCTACCTACTTGGCCGATTAGTCCAACATATCCATGCACAGAGAGCTAGGTACATTGCAGAGTAGTACAACATTTCCATATACACTGTTCTAGCTGCATGGCAGAGTAGTATAACATAACCACATACAGAGTACTAGCTACATGGCAGATGAGTCCAACATGTCCATATACTGAGAGTTAGGTACAAGGCAGATGAATCCAACATGTGTATTTTTATAGGGCAAGCTACAAGTAAGATGAGTGCAACATGTTCTTACAGAGAGACCTGGCTATATAGCTCATGATTCCCACATGTCCATATACAGAGAGCTAGCTACATGGCAGACGAGTCCATAAAGTCCATATTCAAAGAGCTAGCTATATGGCAGAGTAGTGCAATATTTCCATATACAGAGTTCTAGGTACATGGAAGATGAATCCGACATGTCCATATACTGAGAGCTAACTACATGGCAGAGTAGTTCAACATATCCATATACAGAGTAGTAGCTACATGGCAGATGAGTGCAACATGTCCATATACAGAAAGATAGCACATAGCAGACAAGTCCAATATGTTCATATACAGAGAGCTACCTACTTGGCAGATCAGTCCGACATATCCATGTAAAGAGAGCTAGCTATATGGCAGAAGAGTTCAAAATGTCTATATACGGAGAGCCAGCTACGTGGCAAAGTAGTTCATATTTCCATATACAGAGTTCTAGCTCCATGGCAGATGCATTCAGCGTGTCCATCTACTGAGAGCTAACTTCATGGCAGAGTAATCCAACATGTCCATATACAGAGTACTACCTAAATGGCAGATGAGTCCAACATGTCCATATACTGAGAGTTAGCTTCATGGCAGTTTAGTCCAACATGTGTATATATAGAGGATTAGCTATAAGGCTGATGAGTCCAACATGTACATACAGAGATAGCTGGCTACATGACTGATGAGTCCAACATGTCCATATAGAGAGAGCTAGCTAGATGGCAAACAAGTCCCATATGTTCATATACAGAGAGCTTGCAAAATGCAGATCAATACAACATATCCATGTAAACAGAGATACCTAAATGGCAGACAAGTCCAAAATGTCCATATACAAAGAAATAGCTACATGGCAGAGTAGTGCAACATTTCCAAATACAGAGTTCTAGCAACATGGCAGATGAGTTGAACGTATGCATATTCTGATAGCTACCTACATGGCAGAATCGTCCAACATGTCCATATAGAGAGTACTAGCTACATGCCATATGAGTCCAACATGTGTATATTTAGAGGGCTAGCTACAAGGCAGATGAGTCCAACATATTGATACACAGAGAGCTGTATACATGGCTGATAAGTCTAAGATGTCCATATACTGAGAGTTAGCTACATGACAGATTAGTCCAACATATCCATGCACAGAGAGGTAGCTTCATGGCAGATGAGTCCAAAATGTCCTTATACAGAGAGCGACCTACACGGCAGAGTAGTGCAACATTTCCAAATACGGAGTTCTAGCTACATGGAAGATGAGTCCAATGTGTGTATATTTAGAGGGCTATCTACAAGCAGATGAGTCCAATATGTTCATTCACAGAGAGCTGGCTACATGGCTGATGAGTCCAATATGTCCATATACAGATTTCTAGCTACATGGCATATGAGTCCAACATGTCCATGTACTGAGAGGTAGCTACATAGCAGAGTACTCCAACATGTCTATATACAGAGTACTAGGTACATGGCAGATGAGTCCAAATGTCCATATACTGAGAGTTAGCCACATGGCAGATGAGTCCAACATGTTTGTATACAGAGGACTAGCTACAAGGCAGATAAGTCCAACATGTTCATACAGAGAGAGGTGGCTACAAAGCTTATGAGTCCAACATGTCCGTATACAGTGAGCTAGCTACATGGCAGATGAGTCCAACGTGTCCATATACTAAGAGCTAGCTACATGCCAGAGTAGTCCAACATGTCCATATATAGTGTAATAGCTACATGGCAGATGAGTCTGACACGTACATATACTGAGAGATTGCTACATGGCAGTTGAGTCCAACATTTGTATATTTAGAGGGCTAGCTAAAAGGCAGAGAAGTCCAACATGTTTATACACAGAGAGCGGGCTAAATGGCTGATGAGTCCAACATGTCCATATACAGAGAGCTCGCTACATGGCAGAGAAGTCCAATACGTTCATATACAAATTGCTATCTATATGGCAGATCAGTCCAACATATCCATGCACAAAGAGCTAGCTACATGATAGACGAGTCCAAAATGTCCATATACAGAGAGCTAACTACATGGCAGTGTAGTGTAACATTTCCTTATACAGAGTTCTAGCTAAATGGCAGATGAGTCCAACGTATCCATATACTGAGAGATAGTTAAATGGCAGAGTAGTCCAACATGTGTATATACAGAGTACTAGCGACAATGCATATGAGTCCAACATGTCCATATACTGAGAGCTACCTTCATGGCTGATCAGTCCAACATATCCAAGCACAGAGAGCTATCTACATTGCAGACGAGTACAAAATGTCCATATACGGAGAGCTAGCTACGTGGCAGAATAGCGCAACATTTCCATATACAGAGTTCTAGCTACATGGCAGATGAGTACAACATGTTCATTTACTGAGAGCTAGCTACATGGCTGAGTAGTCCAACATGTCCATATACAGAGAGCTAGCTACATGGCAGATACGTTTAATGTATTCATATACAGAGCGCTACCTACATGGCAGATCAGTTCAACATATCCATGCATCGAGAGCTGGCTACATGGCATACGAGTCCAAAATGTCCACATACAGAGAGCTAGCTACATGGCAGAATAGTACATTTCCATATACACAGTTCTAGCTACATGGCAGATGAGTCCAACATGCTCAAATACTGAGAGCTAGTTACGTGGCAGAGTAGTCCAACATGCCGATATACAGAGTACTAGCTACATGGTAAATGAGTCCAAAATGTCCATATATTGAGTGTTAACTACATGGCATAAGTTCAACATGTTTATATAGAGAGGACTAGCTATAAGGCAGATGAGTCCAACATGTTCATACAGAGATAGCTGGCTCTATGGCTGATGAGTCCAGCATGTCCATATACAGAGAATTCGCTACATGGCAGACAAATCTAACATGTTTATATACAGAGATATTGCTGCATTGCAGATCAGTCCAACATATCCATGCACAGAGAGAAAGCTACATGGCAGACGAGTGCAAAATGTCCCTATACAGAGAACTAGCTCCATGGCAAAGTAGTGCAACATTTCCATATACATAGTTCTAGCTACATGGCAGATGAGTCCAAAGTGCCCATATACTGAGAGTTAGGTACATTGCACATTAGTCCAAAATGTGTATATATAGAGGACTAGCTACAAGACAGATGAGTCCAACATGTACATTGAGAGAGAGCTGGCTACATGGCTGATGAGTCCAACAAGTCCGTATACCGAGAGCTAGTTAGGTGGAAGACAAGTTCAATATGTTCATATACAGACAGCTCCATACATGGCAGATCAGGCCAACATATCCAAGCACAGCAAGCTAGCTACATGGCAGACGAGTCAAAAATGTCCATATTCAGAGAGCTAGCTAAATGCAGAATTGCCGGGGTCTTGAGTCGGTGTCCCGCCTCAACAAAGGATTGCCTCGATGGAGCATGGGGTTTTAACATGAGTGGGAGATCTAGTAGGAGAAAGAAAAAAGACAGAAAAGACAGAGACAAGATTGATGCAAGCTGACAGGCAAGCTAGCACACCGAGCTAGCTGAGCCCCAGTCTTTTATTGTCAGAAGGATATTGACACAAAAGAAAATAATGACAAATATGTTGATTATTTACTCAAGACAGGATACGAGATCAATCGTGTGATACAGAACACAATGAGTCACAGATTTGTCCTTAGCATATTTTTAAGTACATCATGATTTACCTAATAACCTAAAATTCTTATTTCTATAAAAATGTTCAAGCAAGCAAATACAAATTATATATTAACTTCTATGTCTGTGTAACCTAGGGCAGCAACTTGCAGTTTCTTAAAAGTGTTTAACATATTTTTAACACTTAATCACAAGTGGGTGAAGGTGAGAGGCTTTAGAGTTTTTACTAAAGACTAAGTTATACTTTCTAAAGAAGTTTAAGTTGCCTCTGTATC
>NW_006408881.1:1946732-1948247 GCF_000296735.1 Chrysochloris asiatica
CCAACATATCCATATAGAGAGAGCTAGCTAAATGGCATACAAATCCAATATGTACATATACAGAGAGCTTGCAAAATGCAGATCAATACAACATATCCATGTACAGAGAGCTACCTACATGGCAGACGAGTCCAAAATGTCCATATACAGAAAGCTAGCTAAATGGCAGAGTAATGCAACATTATCATATACAGAGTTCTAGCTACATGACAGATGAGTCAAACGTGTCCATACACTGAGCGCTAGCCACATGGCAGAATCGACCAACATGTACACATATATAATCCTAGCTACATGGCAGATGAGTCCAGCCTGTCCATATACTGAGTGACAGCTACATGACTGATAAGTCCAACATGTGTATATTTAGTGGACTAGAACAAGGCGGATGAGTCCAACATTTTGATACACAGAGTGCTGACTAAGTGGCTGATGAGTCCAAGATGTCCATATACTGAGAGCTAGCTACATGACAGATCAGTTCAACATATCCATGCACAGAGAGTTAGCTTCATGGCAGACGAGTCCAAAATGTCCATATACACAGAACTAGCTACATGGCAGAATAGTGTAACATTTCCATATACGGAATTTATGCTACATGGCAGTTGAGCCCAACGTGTCCATATACTGACAGCTGTTAGAGTAGTCCAATATGTCCATATACCAAGTAGTAGCTACATGGCAGATGAGACAAACATGTCAATACACTGAGAATTAGCTTAAAAAATGTATATGAGTCCAAAATGTGTATATAGAGAGGAATAGCTACAAGGCATATGTGTCCAACATGTTCATACACAGAGAGCTGGCTACATGTTGGATGAGTCCAACAAGCCCATATACAGAGAGATAGCTACATGGTAGAAAAGTCCATTATGTTAATCTACAGAGAGCTACCTACATGGCAGATCAGTTCAACATATCCATGAACAGAGAGCTAGCTACATGGAAGACGAGTTCAAAAAGTCCATATACTGAGAGCCAGCGACATGGCAAAGTAGTGCATATTTCCGTATTTGGAGTTCTAGCTACATGGCAGGTGAGTCCAACATGTTCATTCACAGAGAGCTGGCTACATGGCTGATGAGTCCAATATGACCATATACAGCGTTCTAGCTACATGGAAGATGAGTCCAATGTGTCCATGTACTGAGAACTAGCTACATAGCAGAGTAGGCCAACATGTCCATATACAGAGTACTAGCTACATGGCAGATGAGTATAACATGTCTATGTACTGAGAGTTAGCTACCAGGCATGTGAGTCCAACATGTTCATGCAGAGGGAGCTGTCTACATGGCTTATAATTCTAACATGTCCATATTCAGAGTTCTAGCTTCATGGCAGATGAGTCCAACATGCCCATATACAAAGAGCTAGCTACATGGCAGAGTAATGCAACGTTTCCATATACACAGTTCTAGATACATGGCAGATGAGTCCAACGTGTCCATATACTGAGAGTTAGATATATGGCAGATGAATCCAACATGTGTATATATATATATATAT
>NW_006408881.1:1949372-1950456 GCF_000296735.1 Chrysochloris asiatica
ACTAGCTACATGGCAGATGAGTCCAACTAGGCAGATGAGTCCAACATGTTCATGCACAGAGAGCTGGCTCCATGGTTGATGAGTCCAACATGGCCATGTGCACATAGTTAGGTACATGTCAGACATGTCCAATATGTTCATACACAAAGACCTACCTACAGGGCAGATCAGTCCAACATGTCCATGCACAGAGAGAAAGCGAAATGGCAGACGAGTCTAAAATGTCCATAACAGAGACCTTGCTACATGGCAGAGTAGTGCAACATTTCCATATACACAGTCCTAAATACATGGCAGATGAGTCCAACATGTCCATATACTGAGAGCTAGCTACATGACAGAGTATTCCAACATGTCTAAATACAGAGTATTAGCTAAATGGTAGATGAGTCCAACATGTCCGTACGTGTGTATATATAGAGGACTAGCTACAAATCAGATGAGTCCAACATTTTCATGCAGAAAGAGCTGGATACATAGCTGATGAGTCCAACAGGTTCCATATGCAGAGAGCTCGCTACATGGAAGACAAGTCCTATATGTTCATATACAAAGACCTACCTACATGGCAGATCAGTCCAGCATATCCATGCACAGATTGCTAGCTACATGGCAAACGAGGCGAAAATGTACATATACAAAGAGCTAGCTACATGGCAGAGTAGTGCAACATTTCCATATACAGAGATCTAGCTACATGGCAGATGATTCCAACATGTCCATATACTGAAAATTTGCTACATGGCAGTTGAGTCCAACATGTGTATATTTAGAGGTCTAGCTACAAGGCAGATGAGTCCAACATTTTCATACACAAAGAGCTGTCTACATGGCAGATGTGTCCAACGTGTCCATATACTGAGAGCTAGCTACATGGTAGTGTAGTCCAACATGTCCATATATAGAGAACTGGCTACATGGCAGATGAGTCCAACATGTTCATACAGAGATAGCTGGCCTCATGGCTGTTGAGTCCAACATGTGCATGTACAGAGTGTTCGCTCCATGGCAGACAAGTCCAATATGTTCATATACTGAGAGCTACCTACATAGCTTATCAGTCCAACATTTCCATGCACAGAGA
>NW_006408881.1:1950622-1952849 GCF_000296735.1 Chrysochloris asiatica
AGGACTAGATACAAGGCAGATGAGTCCAACATGTTCATACAGAGAGAGCTGGCTACATGGCTGATGAGTCCAACATGTCCATGTACAGAGAGCTAGGTACATGGCATACAAGTCCAATATGAACATATACAGAATTCTAGGTACATGGCAGAATAGTGCAACATTTACATATGCTGAGTTTGAGTTACATGGCATATGAGTCCAACATGTCCATACACTGAGAGTTAACTACATGGCACATAAGTCTAACATGTGTATACATAGAGTACTAGCTACAAAGCAGATGAGTCCAACAGGTTTATATAGAGAGATCGGGCTACATGCCTGATAAGTCCAACATGTCCATATGCAGTGAGCACGCTACAAGGCAGACTAGTTGAATATGTTCATATACAAAGATCTACCTACATGGCAGAAAAGTCCAATATGTTCATATACAGAGAGCTACTTTCATGGCACACGAGTCAAAAATGTCCTTATATTTGTCTGGCAGAGTAGTGCAACATTTCCATCTACAAAGTTTTAGCTATATGGAAGAGGAGACCTACGTGTCCATATACAGAGTAGTAGCTACATGGCAGATGAATCCACATGTGTATATTTAGAGGGCTTGCTACATGGCATATGAGTCCAAAATATTCGTAGAGAGAGATCTGGCTACATGGCTGATGAGTCCAACATGTCCATATACAGAGAGCTAGCTACATTGCAGACAAGTCGAAAATGTCCATATACAGAGTCCTAGGTATATGGCAGATGAGTCCAATGTGTCTATATACCGAGAGCTAGCTACATGGTAGAGTATTCCAACATGTCCATACACAGAGTACTAGCTAAATGTTAGATGAATCCAAGATATCCATACACTGAGAGTTAACTACATGACACATAAGTCCAACATGTGTATATATAGAGGACTAGCTATAAAGCAGATGAGTCCAACATGTTCATACAAAGAGAGTTGGCTACATGGCTGATGAGTCCATCATGTCCCTATAAAGAGAGCTCGCTACATGGCAGACAAGTCCTATGTGTTCATATACAAAGACCTACCTACTTGGCAGATCCGTCCAACATATCCATGCACAGAAGGCTAGCTACATGGCAGACGAATCCATAATGTCCACATACAGACAACTAGCGACATGGCAGAATAGTGCAACATTTCCATATACAGAGTTCTAGCTACATGGCAGATGAGTCCAACGTGTCCATATATTGAGAGCTAGCTACCTTGCAGAGTAGTCCAACATATCCATATACAGAGTACTAGCTATATGGCAGATGAGTCCAACATGTCCATATACAGAGAGTTTCTTACATGGCAGATGAGTCCAACATGTGTATATTTAGAGGGATAGCTACAAGGCAGATGAGAGCAACATTTTCATACACAGAGAGCTGGCTACATGGCTGATGAATCCAACATGTCCATATACTGAGAGCTAGATACATGGTAGAGAATCCTAATATGTGCATTTACAGAGAGCTCCTACATGGCATATCTGTCCAACATATCCATGTACAGACAGCTAACTTCAGGACAGATGAGTCCAAAATGTACATATACAGAGAGCTAGCTTCATGGCAGAGTAGTGCAACATTTCCATATACAGAGTTCTAGCAACATGGCAGATGAGATCAACATGTCCATATACTGAGAGCTAGCTACATGGCAGAGTAGTCCAACATGTGTATATATAGAGGACTAGCTACAAGGCAGATGAGTTCAACATGTTCAGACATAGAGAGGTGGCTTCATGGCTGATGACTCCAACATATCCATATACTGAGACCTAGCTACTTGTCAGATAAGAACAATATGTTCATATACAGAGAGGTATCTACATGTCAGATCAGTGCAACATATCCATGCACAGAGAGTTAGCTACATGTAAGAAGAGTCCCAAATATCCATATACAGAGAGCTAACAACTACATGGCAGAATAGTGCACTTTTCCATCTACAGAGTTCTAGCTACATGGCAGATGAGTCCAACGTGCCCATATACTGAGAGCTACCTACATGTCAGATGAGTCCAATGTGTCCATATACTGAGAGCTAGCTACGTGGTAGAGTCATCCCACATGTCCATATACAGAGTACTACCTAATTGGCACATGAGACCAACATGTCCATATACTGAGAGTTATCTAAATTGGAGATGAGTCCAACATGTATATATATAGAGGACTACCTACAAGGCAGATGAGTGCAACATGTTCA
>NW_006408881.1:1952949-1955308 GCF_000296735.1 Chrysochloris asiatica
GTCCATATACTGAGAGTTATCTAAATTGGAGATGAGTCCAACATGTATATATATAGAGGACTACCTACAAGGCAGATGAGTGCAACATGTTCATACAGTGAGAGCTAGCTACATGGATAATGAGTCCAACAAGTCCATATACAAATAGCTATCTACATATCAGACAAGTTCAATATGTTCATATACAGAGAGCTACCTGTAAGGCAGATCAGTCCAACATATCCATGCACAGAGAGCTAGCTACATGGCAAGCGAGTCCGAAATGTCCATATACAGAGAGGTAGCTACATGGCAGACTATTGCAACATTTTAATACACAGAGTTCTACCAAATGGGCAGTTAAGTCCAACGTGTCCATATACTGAGAGCTAGCAACATGGCAGAGTAGTCCAACATGTCCATATACAGTGTATTAGATACATGGCAGATGAGACCATCATGTCCATATACTTAGAGTTATATGCATGGCAGATGATTCCAACATGTGTATATTTAGTGGGCTAAATATAAGGAAGATGAGTCCAACATGTTCATACAGAGAGTGCTGGCTTCATGGCTGATGAGTCAAACAATTCCATGTACTGAGAGCTAGCTCCATGGCAGACAAGTCCAATATGTTCATATACAGAGAGCTACCTACATGGCAGATAAATCCAACATATCCATGCACAGAGTGCTAAGTACATGGAAGATTCATCAATAATGTCCATATAGAGAGAGCTAGCTACATGGCAAACAAGTCCAATATGTTCATATACCGAGAGCTACCCACATGGGAGATCAGTCCAACATATCCATGCACTGAGAGATAGCCACATGGCAGACGAGTCCACAATGTCCATATACAGAGAGCTAGCTACATAGAAGAATAGTGCAACATTTCCATATACACAGTTCTAGCTACATGGCACATGAGTACAACATGTCCATATACTGAGAGCTAGCTACAAGGCAGAGTATTCAAACATGTCCATATACAGGATACTAGCTACATGTCAGATGAGACCAATATGTCCATATACTGAAAGCTAGCTACATGGCAGACAAGTCCAATATGTTCATATACAGAGAGCTACCTAATTTTCAGATCAGTTCAACATATCCATGTACAGAGAGCTAGATACATGGCATACTATTCCAGAATATCCAAATACAGAGAGCTAGCTACATGGCAGAGTAGTGCATCTTTTCCATATACAGAGTACAAGCTACATGGCAGATGAGTCCAAAGTATTCATATACTGAGATCTACCTACATGGCAGACAAGTCCAATATGTTCATATACAGAGAGCTCCCTAATTGGCAGATCAGTCCAACATATACTTGTACAGAGATGTAGATACATGGCAGACGACTCCAAAGTGTACATATACAAAGAGTTAGCTACATGGAAGGGTAGTGCAACATTTCCATATACAGTGTTCTAGCTACAAGGCAGATGAGTCCAACTTGTCTATATATAGAGATTTAGCTACATGGCAGAGTAGTGCAAATTTTCCATATACTGATTTCTAGCTACATGGCAGATGTGTGCAACGTGTCTATGTACTGAGAGATAGCTACATGGCCGAGTAGTCCAATATGTCCATATTCAGGGTACTAGCAACATGGCAGATGTGTCTAACGTGTCCATATACTGAGAGCCACCTATTTGGCAGACAAGTTCAATATGTTCATGCACAGAGAGTTACCTGCTTCGCAGATCAGTCCAGTATATCCCTGTACAGAGAGCTAGCTTCATGGTACACGTGTCCAAAATGTCCATATACAGAGAGATAGCTATATGGCAAGGTTGTGCAACATTTCCATATACGGAGTTCTCGCTACAAGGCAGATAAGTTCCACTTATCTATATACAGAGAGTTAGCTACATGGCAGAGTAGTGCAACATTCCCATATACAGAGTTGTAGGTACATGGCAGATGTGTCCAACGTGTCTATATAATGAGAGCTAGTTACACGGCAGAGTAGTCCAACATGTCCATATACAGTATACTCTCTACATGGCAGATGAGTCCAACATGTCCATATATTGAGAGCTACCTACATGGCAGTCAAGTCCAATATGTTCATATACAGAGAGATACCTATTTTCCAGATTAGTGTAAAATATCCATGTATAGAAAGCTAGCTACATGGCAAAGGAGTTCAAAATGTCAATATACAGAGAGCTAGCTACATGGCAGGGTAGTGCAACATTTCCATATACAGAATTCTAGCTACATGGTAGATGTGTCCAAAGTATCCATACACTGAATGCTACCTACATGGCAGACAAGTCCAATATGTTCATATACAGAGAGCTACCTACTTGGCAGATCAGTCCAACATATTCTTGTACAGAGAACTAGATATATG
>NW_006408881.1:1955408-1957910 GCF_000296735.1 Chrysochloris asiatica
AATATGTTCATATACAGAGAGCTACCTACTTGGCAGATCAGTCCAACATATTCTTGTACAGAGAACTAGATATATGGCAGACGACTCCAAAGTGTACATATACAGAGAGTTAGCTACATGGCAGGGTAGTGCAACATTTCCATATACAGTGTTCTAGCAACAAGGCAGATGAGTCCAACTTGTCTTTGTACAGAGAGATAGCTTCATGGCAGAATAGTGCAAAATTTCCATATACAGATTTCTAGCTACATGGTAGATGTGTGCAACGTGTCTATGTACTGAGAGCTAGCTACATGGCCGAGTAGTCCAATATGTCCATACTCAGGGTACTAGCAACATGGCAGATATGTCCAACGTTGCCATATATTGAAAGCCACCTATATGGCAGACAAGTCCAATGTGTTCATACACAGAGAGGTACCTACTTCGCAGGTCAGTCCAGTATATCCCTGTACAGAGAGCTAGCTTCATGGTACATGTGTCCAAAATGTCCATATACAGAGAGGTAGCTATATGGCAAGGTAGTGCAACATTTCCATATATGGAGTTCTTGCTACATGGCAGATGAGTCCAACATGTCCATATATTGAGAGCTACCTACATGGCAGTCAAGTCCAATATGTTCATATACAGAGATATACCTATTTTCCAGATTAGTGTACAATATCCATGTATAGAAAGCCAACAACATGGCAAAGGAGTTTAAAATGTCCACATACAGAGAGGTAGCTACATGGCAGGGTAGTGCAACATTTCCATATACAGGGTTCAAGCTACATGGCAGATGTGTCCATCGTATCCATATAGTGAATGCTACCTACATGACAAACAAGTCCAATATGTTCATATACAGAGAGCTATCTACTTGGCAGATCAGTTCAACATATCCATGTACAGAGAGGTAGCTACATAGCAGACGAGTTCAAAATGTCCATATACAGAGAGCGAGCTACATGCCAGGGTAGTGCAAAATTTCCATATACAGAGTTCTAGCTACAAGGCAGAATAGTCCAACATGTCCATATACAGTATACTGTCTGCATGGCAGATGAGTCCAACATGTCCATACTGCGAGCCACCTACATGGCAGTCAAGTCTAATATGTTCATATACAGACAGATACCTATTTTCAAGATTAGTGTACAATATCCATGTACAGAAAGCTAGCTACATGGCAGAGGAGTCCAAAATGTCCATATACAGAGAGCTAGCTACATGGCAGGGTATTGCAACATTTCCATATACAGAGTTCTAGCTACATGGCAGATGTTTCCAATGTATCCATATACTGAATGCTACCTACATGGCAGACAAGTCCAATATGTTCAGATACAGAGAGCTACCTTCTTGGCAGATCAGTCCAACATATTCTTGTACAGAGAACTAGATACATTGCAGAAGACTTCAAAGTGTACGTATACAGAGAATTAACTACATGGCATGGTAGTGCAACATTTCCATATACAGTGTTCTAGCTACAAGGCAGATGAGTCCAACTTGTCTATATAGAGAGAGTTAGCTACATGGCAGAGTAGTGCAAAATTTCCATATACAGAATTCTAGCTACATGGCAGATGTGTCCAGCGTGTGCATACACTGAGAGAAAGCTACATGGCAGAGTAGCCCAACATGTCCATATATAGCGTATAGCTACATGGCAGATGAGTCCAACATGTCCATATACTGAGATCTAGCTACATGGTAGCCAAGTCCAATATGTTCATATACAGAGAGCAATCTATATGGCAGGGTAGTGCAACAAATCCATATACACAATTCTAGCTACAAGGCAGATGAGTTCAACTTGTCTATATACTCAGAGCTAGCTAAATGGCAGACAATTCCAATATGTTCATATAGAGCAGGCTACCTCCTTGGCAGATCTGTCCAACATATTCATTTGCAAAGAGCTAGCTACATGGCAGTGTAGAGCAACATTTCCATATACAGAGTTCTAGCTACATGGCAGATGTGATCAAGGTGTCCATATACTGAGAGCAAGCTACATGGCAGAGTACTCCAACATGCCCATATACTGAGAGCCAGCTAGATGGCAGAGAAATCCAATAGGTTCATATACAGAGGGCTAACTACATGGCAAGGTAGTGCAACATTACCATATACAGAGGTTTAGCTACATGGCAGATGTGTCCAACGTGTCCATATACTGAGAGCTAGCTCCATGGCAGACAAGACCAATATGTTCATATACAGAGAGCTACCAACTTGGCAGATCAGTCCAACATAACCATGTACAGAGAGCTAGCTACATGGCTGACAAGTCCAAAATGTCCATATACAGAGAGCTAGCTACTTGGCATGGTAGTGCAACATTTCCATATACAGAGTTCTAGCTACAAGGCAGATGATTCCAAAATGTCCATTTACAGAGAGCTAGCTACAAGGCAGAGTAGAGCAACATTTCAATATACAGAGTTCTAGCTCTGGTAGCGTAGTGGCTACGAATCGGGCTGCGAACCTTAAGGTCAGCGGTTCGAAACT
>NW_006408881.1:1958835-1964049 GCF_000296735.1 Chrysochloris asiatica
CATGGCAGATGAATCCAACTTGTCTATATACAGAGAGCTCGCTACAGGGCAGAGTAGTGCAGCATTTCCATATACAGAGTTCTAGCTACAAGGCAGATGATTCCAAAATGTCCATATACAGAGAGCTAGTTACATGGCAGAGTAGTGCAAGATTTCCATATAAAGAGTTCTAGCTACATGGCAGATGTGTTCAACGTGTCCATATACTCAGAGCAAGCTACATGGCAGATCATTCCAACATGTCCATATAGAGGATATTAACTACACAGCAGATGAGTGCAACATGTCCATATACTGAGAGCTAGCTACATGGCAGACAAGTCCAATATGTTCATATACAGAGACCTACCTTCTTGGCAGATCAGTCCAACATATCCATGTACAGAGCTAGCTACATGGCAGAAGAGTCCATAATGTCCATATACAGAGAGCTACCTATATAGCAGCATAGTGAAACGTTTCCATATACAGAGTTCTAGCTACATGGCAGATGTGACCAACATGCCCATACACTGAGAGCTAGCTACATGGCAGAGTAGTCCAACTTGTCCATTTAAAGGGTACTAGCTACATGGTAGAAGAGTACAACATGTCCATAAACTGAGAGCTAACTCCATGGCAGACAAATTCAATATGCTCATATACCGAGGAACCTACTTTTCAGATCTGTCCAACACATCCATAAACAGAGCGCTAGCTACAAAGCAGAGGAGTCCAAAATGTCCACATACAGAGAGCTAGCTACCTGGAAATGTAGTGCAACGTTTCCATATACAGTATTCTAACTAAAAGGCAGATGACTCCATCTTGTCTATGTACAGAGAGCTAGTTACATGGTAGTGTAGTTCAACATTTCCAAATACAGTGTTCTAACTACAGGGGAGATAAATCCAACTAGTCTATATACAGAGAGCTAGCTACATCGCAGAGTAGTGAAACATTTCGATATACAGAATTCTAGGTACATGGCAGATGTGTCCAACGTGTCCAAACACTGAGAACTAGCAATATGGCAGAGAAGTGCAACATGTCCATATACAGGGTACTAGTTACATGGCAGATGAGTCCAACATGTCCGTATACTGAGAGCTAGCTACATGGCAGAAAAGTCCAATATGTTCACATACAGAGAGCTAGCTACATGGCAGTGTAGTGCAACATTTCCATACACAGAATTCTAGCTACATAGCAGATGTGTCCATAATGTCCATATTCAGAGAGCTAGCTACATGGCAGAGTGGACAAACATATCCATATACAGGGTACTAGATACAAGAGAGATGAGTCCAACTTGGCAATATATAGAGAGCTAGCTACATGGCAGAGTAGTGAACCATTTCCATATACAGAGTTCAAACTACATGGCAGTTGAGTCCAAAATGTTCATATACTGAGAGCTAGCTACATGGCACAGTAGTGAAACATGTCCATTTACAGGGTACTAGCAACATGGCAGATGACTCCAACATGTCCGTATACTGAGAGCAAGCTACATGGCAAACAAATCCAATATGTTTATATACTGGGAGCTAGCTACATGGCAAGGTAGTGAACCATTTCCAAATACAGAGTTCTAGCAACAAGGCAGATGAGTTCAACTTGTCTATATACTGAGAGCTAGCTACCTAGCAGACAAGTCCAATATGTTCATATACAGAGAGCTACTTGCTTGGCAGATCAGTCCAACATATCCCTGTAGAGAGCTAGCTAAATGGCAGATCAGTCCAATATATCCATGTACAGAGAGCTAGCTACATGATAGACAAGTCCAATATCGTCATATACAGAGAGCTACCTACTTGGATGTGGCTCAAAAGCTGGTCAGTGAATAAGGAGGATCGTAGAAGAATTGATGCCTTTGAGTTGTGGTGTTGGAGGAGAATACTGAAAGTGCCATGGACTGCCAAAAGAACCAATAAATCTGTTTTGGAAGAAGTGCAGCCAGAGTGCTCCTTGGAGGCCAGGATGGCTAAGCTTCGTCTCTCCTACTTTGGACATATTGTCCGGAGGAAACAATCGCTGGAGAAGGATGTCATGCTGGGTAGGGTGGAGGGTCAGAGAAAAAGAGGAAGACCCCCAACGAGATGGATCAGCCAGGTGGCATCATTGATGGACTCGGGGGTGGCAGCGGTAGTGAGGTTGGCCCAGGATCGAACATTGTTTCGTTCTGCTGTGCATGGTGTTGCTATGAGTCGGTTCCGACTGGATGGCACCTGACAACAACATCAGCAAACATACTTGGAAGATCAGTCCAACATATCCATGTTCAATGAGCAATCTAAATGGCAGATGAGTCCAATATTTCCATATACAGAGAGTTAGCTACATGGCAGAGTAGAGCAACATTTCCATATACAGAGTTCTAATTACAAGGCAGATGAGTCCAACTTGTCTATATACAGAGTTCTAGCTACATGGCAGACGTGTCCAAGGTATCCATATACTGACATGTCAGATGAGTCCAACATGTCCATATGCAGGATATTAGCTACATGGCAGATAAGTCCAACATGTCCATATACTAAGAAATAGCTACATGGCAGACGAGAAAAAAATGTCCATATACAGAGATTTAGCTGCATGGCAGGGTAGTACAAAATTTCTATGTACAGAGTTCTAGGTATGAGGCAGATGAGTCCAAATTGTCTATATACAGAGAGCTACCTACATGGCAGAGTAGTGAACCATTTCAATATACAGTGTTCAAGCTACATGGCAGATGTGTCCTACGTGTCCATATTCTGGGAGCTAGCTATATGGCAGACAAGTCCTATATGTTCATGTACAGAGAGCAATCTACTTGGCAAATCAGTCCAACATATCCATGCACAGAGAGCGAGATAAATGGTAGACGCGTCCTAAATGTCCATATACAGAGAGCTAAATACATGGCAGAGTAGTGCAACATTCCCATATACAGAGTTCTAGGTACATGGCAGATGTGTCCAACGTGTCCATACACTGAGAGCTAGCTACATGGCAGAGCAGTCTCACATGTCCATATACAGGGTACGAGCTACATGGCAGATGATTCCAAAATGTCCATATACACAGAAAAATCTACATTGCATGGTAGTGCAACATTTCCATATACAGATTTCAAGCTATAAGGAAGACGAGTCCAACTTGTCTGTATACAGAGATCTAACTCCATGGCAGGTTAGTGGAACACTTTCATATACAGAGTTCTAGCAACATGGCAGATATGTCCAACGTGTCCATATACTGAGGACTAGCTACATGGCAGAGTAGTCCAACATGTTCATATTCAGTGTACTAGCTACATGGCAGATGTGTCCAACGTGTCCATATGCTGAGAGCCACCTACATGGCACACAAGTTCAATATGTTCATATACAGAGAGCTACCTACTTGGCAGATCAGTCCAACATATCCATGTACAGAGAGCTAGCTACATGGCAGATGTGTCAAAGGTGTTCATATACAGAGAGCTACCTACATGGCAGACAAGTCCTATATGTTCATATACACAGAGCTACCTACTTGGCAGATCAATCCAACATATCCATGTACAGAGAGCTAGCTAAATGATAGACAAATCCAAAATGTCCATATACAGAGAGCTAGTTACATGGCAGAGTAGTGTAACATTTCCATATACAGAGTTCGATCTACATCGCAAATGTGTCTAAAGCGTGCATATACTGAGAACTAGCTACATGGCAGAGTAGTCCAACATGTCCACATTCAGGGTAGTAGCTACATGGCATATGTTTCCATCGTGTCCATATGCTGAGAGCCACCAACATGGCAGAGAAGTCCAATATGTTCTTATACAGAGAGTTACCTACTTGGCAGATCAGTCCAAAATATCTATGTACAGAGAACTAGATACATGGCAGACGAGTATAAAATGTCCATATACAGAGAGCTAGCTACATGGCAGGGTAGTGAAACATTTCCATATACAAAGTTCTAGGTATATGGCAGATGTGTCCAACATGTCCATATACTTAGAGTTCGCTACATGGTAGATGAATCCATCATGTGTATATTTAAAGGGCTAGCTACAAGGCAGATGAGTCCAACATGTCTATCTACAGAGAGTTAGGTACATGGCATGGTAGAGCAACATTTTAATATACAGAGTTCTAGCTACAAGGCAGATGAGTCCATCTTGACTAAATACAGAGAGCTAGCTGCATGGCAGTGTAGTACAACATTTGCAAATACAGAGTTCTAGCAACATGGAAGACGTGTCCAACATGTCCATATACTGAGAGCTAGCTACATGGCAGACAAGTCCAATATGTTCATATATAAAGAGCTACCTACTTGAAAAATCAGTCCAACATATCTAAGTACAGAGAGCTAGCGTCATGACAGAAGAGTCCAAAATGTCCATATACAGAGAGCTAGCTAATTGGCAGGGTAGTGCAACATTTCCACATAAAGAGTTTGAGCTCTATGGCAGATGTTTCAAACTTGTCAATATACTGAGAGTTAGCTACATGGCAGGGTAGTCCAACATGTCCATACTCAGGGTAGAAGGTACATGGCAGATGTGTCCAACGTTTCCATATACTGAGAGCCACCTACAACACAGATAATTCCTATATGTTCATATACAGAGGGCTACCTACTTGGCAGATCAGTCCAACATACCCATGTACAGAGAGCTAGCATCATGGCAGATGAGTTCAAAATGTCCATATACAGAGAGCTAGCTACCTGGCAGTGTAGTGCAACATTTCCATATGCAGAGTTCTAGCTACATGGCAGATGTGACCAACGTGTCCATATACAGAGAGCTAGCTACATGACACACCAGTCCAAAATGTCCATATACAGAGAGCTAGCTACATGGCAAAGTAAATCAACATGTCCATACATAGAGTTCTAGCTAAAAGGCAGATGAGTCCAAGTTGTTTATATACAGAGTGCTAGCTACATGGCAGAGTAGAGCAACATTTCCATATACAGAATTCGAACTATATGACAGATGTGTCCAACGTGACCATATACTGAGAGCTACTTACATGGTAGATCAGTCCACAATATCCATGCACAGAGGACTAGAGACATGGCAAAGGAGTCCAAAATGTCCATATTGAGAGTTCTAGCAACATGGCAGATGAGTCCAACTTGTCCATTTACTGATAGCTATGTACATGGCAGAGTAGTCCATCTGGTCCATATACAGTGTCCTAGCTACATGGCAGATGAATCCAACTTGTCTATATACAGAGAGCT
>NW_006408881.1:1964449-1967515 GCF_000296735.1 Chrysochloris asiatica
GATCAGTCCCACATATCCATGCATAGAGAGTTAGATACATGGCAGATGAGTCCAAAATGTCCATATACAGAGAGCTAGCTACATGGCAGAGTATTCCAACATTTCCATATACAGAGTTCTAGGTACATGGCAGATGTGTCCAACGTGTACTTATGCTGAGAGCTAGCTACATGGAAGCGTAGTCCAACATGTCCATAATCAGGGTACTAGCTACATGACAAGCCAACTTGTCCATATACTGAGAGCCACCTACATGGCAGAAAAGTCCAATATGATCATATACAGAGAGCTACCTTCTTGGAAGATAAGTCCAACATATCCATGTACAGAGAGCTAGATACAAGGCAGACGATTCCAAAATGTCCATATAAAGGGAGCTAGTGCAACTTTTCCATATATTGAGTTCTAGCTACATGGCCGATGTGTCAAAGCTGTTCACATGCTAAGAGCTACCTATATGGCAGACAAGTCCAATATGTTCATATAAAGAGATCTACATACCTGGCAGATCAGTCCAACATATCCATATTTATAGAGCTAGCTACATGGCAGACAAGTCCAAAATGTCTATATACAGAGAGCTAGCCACATGACAGGATAGTGCAACATTTCCGTACACAGAGCTCTAGCTAAAAGGCAGATGGGTCCAACTTGCCTATATACATAGAGCTAGCTACATGCAGATTAGCGCAACATTTCCATATACCCATTTCTAGCTACATGGCAGATGTGTTCAACGTGTCCATATACTGAGAGCTAGCTACATGGCAGACAAGTCCAATATGTTCATATACAGAGAGCAACATACTTGTCAGATCAGTACAACATATGCATGTACCGAGAGCTAGCTACATGGCAGACAAGACCAAAATGCCCATATACAGAGAGCTAGCCATATAGCAGGGTAGTGAAACATTTCTATATACAGAGTTCTAGCTACAAGGCAGATGAGTCCAACTAGTCTATATACAGATAGCTACTTACATGACAGGGTAGTGCAACATGTCCAAAATCAGGATGCTATCTACAAGGCATATGAGTCCAACATGTCCGTATACTCAGAGCTAGCTACATGGCAGACTAGTCCAATTTGTTCATATAAAGAGAGTGATCTACTTGGCCGATCAGTACAACATATCCATGTACAGAGATCTAGCTACATGGCAGTTGAATCCAAAATGTCCATATACAGAGACATAGCTTCATGAAATGGTATTGAAACATTTCCATATACTGAGTTCTAGCTACAAGGCATATGATTCAAAAATGTCCATAAACAGAGTGCTAGCTCAATGGGAGGGTAGTGCAACATTTCCATAATACAATGTAGTTACATGGCAGATGAGACCGACTTGTCTATGTACAGAGAGCTATCTACAAGGCAGAGTAGTGCAATATTTCCATATACATAGTTCTAGCTACAATGCAGATGTGACAAACGTGTTCATATACTGAGAGCTACCTTCAGGGCAGATCAGTCCAAAATATCCATGAAAGAGAACTAGCCACATGGCAGAAGAGTCCAAAATGTTTACATACAGAGAGCTAGCTACAAGGGAGACAAGTCCAATATGTTCATATACAGAGAGCTACCTACTTAGTAGATCATTCCAACATATCCATGTTCAGAGAGATGGGTCCAATATGTCCATATGCAGAGAGATAGCTACATGGCAGGATAGTGCAACATTTTAATATGCAGATTTCTAGCTACAAGGCAGATGACTCCAACCTGTCTATATATAGAGCTCTAACTACTTGGCAGGGTAGTGCAACATTTCCATGTAGAGAATTCTAGCTACATGGTAGATGTGTCCAATGTGTCCACATACTGAGAGCTACCTACATGGCAGAGTAGTCGAACATGTCCATATTCAGGGTACTAGCTATATGGCAGATGTGTCCAACTTGTCCATATACTGAGAACTACCTACATGTCAGACAAGTCCAATATGTTCATATTCAGAGAGTTTTCTTCTTGGCAGATCAGTCCAACATATCCACGTACAGAGAGGTATCTACATGGCAGACGAGTTCAAAATGACCATATAAAGAGAACTAGATACATGGCAGGGTAGTGCAACATTTCCATTTATTGAGATCTAGCTACATGGCAGATGTGTCAAAGGTGTTCATATACAGAGAGCTACCCACATGGCAGGGTAGTGCAATATTTCCATATACAGGGTTCTAGCTATAAGGCAGATGAGTCCAACTTGTCTATATACAGAGAGCTAGCTACATGGCAGAGAAACACAACATTTCCATATACAGAGTTTCAGCTACATGGCATATGTGTCCAACGTGTCCATATATTTAGAGCTAGCTACATGGCAAGGTAGGGAAACATTTCCAAAACAGAGTTCTGTTTTGGCAGGTGAGTCCAACTTGTCTATATACTGAGAGGTAGCTACATGGCAAACAAGTCCAATATGTTCATATACAGAGAGCTACCTACTTGGAAGATCAGTCCAACATATCCATGTACAGATAGCTAGCTACATGGCAGGCAAGTCCAAAATATCCATATACAGAGAGCTAGCCACATGGCAGGGTAGTGCAATATTTCCATATACAGAGTTCTAGCTACAAGGCAGATGAGTTCAACAAGTCTATGTACAGAGAGCTAGCCACATGGCAGGATAGTGCAACATGTCCAGATACAGGATACTAGCTACAAGGCAGATGAGTCCAACTTGTCTATGTACTGAGAGCTAGCTACATGGCAGACAAGTCCAATATGTTCACATACATGGCAGCGTCATGCAACATTTCCATATACAGAGTTTTAGCTACATGGCAGATGTGTGCAAAATGTCCATATACAGAGAGCTAGCAACATGACATAGAGGATCAACATATCCATATATAGGGTGTTGTTGTTGTTGTTGTTAAGTGCCATTGAGTCGGTTCCGACCCATAGCGACCCTATACAGGGTTTCCGAGGTTGTAAATCTTTACGGGAGTAGAAAACCTCATCTTTCTCCCGCGGAGCAGCTGGTAGTTTCGAACCGCTGACCTTAAGGTTCACAGCCCGATTCGTAACCACTACGCTACCAGAGCTCC
>NW_006408881.1:1968747-1970014 GCF_000296735.1 Chrysochloris asiatica
GGCCAGATAGTTGTCTTCCAAATTTCTTGGCAGAGATGAGTGAGTGACTCTTGTGCTGCCTCACTTTCTTGAAAGATTTCCATTTTTATTCCATCAATTCCTGGTGTCTTGTTCTTTGCCACTTCTTTCAATGCACTTTGGACTTCCTCTCTGAGTATCATTGGCTATTTTTCATACGGTATCTCTTGAAATGGTTGAACATTAACCATTTCCTTTTGGTAAAATGACTTTGTGTATTCCTTCCATCTTTCTTGATGCATTCTGCATAATTCAGTAATTTGCCCAGTGAATCTTTCAATAATGAAAGTTGAGGCTTCAATTTTTTTCTTCAGTTCCCCCAGCTTGAGAGATGCTGATCGTGTTCTTCCCTTTTGGTTTTCTAACTCTAAATCTTTGCATATTTTATTAAAGTATTTGGCTTTTCTTCTCGAGCTGATCTTTGAAATTTTCTATTCAGCTCTTGCACCTCTTCAATTTTTCCATTTGCTTTAGCTTCTCTATGTTGGAGAGGAAGTTTCAGAGTCTCCTCTGACATCCATTTTGAACTTTTCCTTCTTTCTTATCTTCTTAATGACTTTTTGCTCTCTTCATATATGATGTTCTTGATGTCAAGCCAAAACTCTTCTGGTCTTCTTTGTTTAGTATTTAATTAATCAAATCTGTTCTTCAGATGATCTCTAAGTTCAGGAAGGATAAATTCAAGGTCATATTTTGGCTCTCGTAGATTTGTTTTCATGTTACATCTGCCATGTAGCTTGAACTCTGTATATGGAAATGATGCACTACTCTGCCATGTAGCTAGTACACTGAATATGGACATGTTAGACTACTTTGGCATGTAGCTAACTCTCAGTATATGGACACGTTGGACACATCTGCCATGTAGCTAGAACTAGGTATATGGAAATGTTACACTACCCTGCCAGGTAGTTAGATTTCTGAATATATACAAGTTGGACACATCTGCCATGTAGCTAGAACTCTGTATATAGACATTTTGGACTCATTTCCATGTAGCTAGCTCTCTGTACATGGATATGTTGGACTGATCTGCCAAGTAGGTAGCTCTCTGTACATGGACATGTTGGACATATCAGCAATGTAGCTAGAACTCTGTAAATGGGAATGTTGCACTACACTGACATGTAGCTACCTCTTGTATATAGACAATTTGGTCTCATGTACTTTGTAGCTAGAACTCTGCATATGGAAATGTTGCACTACCCTTCCATGTAGCTAGCTCTCTGTACATGGATATGTTGGACTG
>NW_006408881.1:1970569-1976697 GCF_000296735.1 Chrysochloris asiatica
TCTTGTAGCTAGAACTCTGTATATGGAAATGTTGCACTACCCTGCCATGTAGCTAGCTCTCTGTATATGGACATGTTGGACTCGTCTGCGAAGAAGGTAGCTCTCTGTATATGAACGTATTGGACTTGTCTTCCATGTAGCTAGCTCTCAGTATATGGACACGTTGGACACATCGGCCATGTAACTAGAACTCTGTAAATGGAAATTTTGAACTACTCTGCCATGTAGCTAACTCTCTGTATATAGACAATTTGGTCTCATCTGCCTTGTAGCTAGAACTCTGTATATGGAAATGTTGCATTAACCTGCCATGTAGCTTGCTCTCTGTATATGGACATTTTCATTCATCTTCCATGTAGCTGCCACTCTGTACATGGATATGTTGGACATATCTGCCAAGGAGGTAGCTCTCTGTATATGAACATATTGGACTTGTCTACAGTGTAGCTAGTTCTCAGTATATGGAGACATTGGACACATCTGCCATGTGGCTAGATCTCTGTATATGGAAATGTTGAACTGCTTTGCCATGTAGCTAACTCTCTATAGACAAGTTGGACTCATCTGCCTTGTAGCGAGAACTCTGTATATGGATATGTTGCACTACCCTGCCATGTAACTAGCTCTCTGTATATGGACATTTTGGAATTGACTGCCATGTAGCTAGCTCTTTGCCCATGGATATTTTCGACTGATCTCCCATGTAGCTAGCTCAATGTATATGAACATTTTGGATCCGTCTGCCATGTAGCTATCTCTCAGTGAATGGATATGTTGGACAGATCTGTCATGTAGGTAGCTCTCTGCATATGGACATATTAGAATTGTCTGCCATGTAGCCAGCTCTCTCTGTATGAACATGTTGGACTCATCTGCCTCGTAGTACTCTGTATTTGGACATGTGGACTACTCTGCCTTGTAGCTAGCTCTCAGTATAAGGACACATTAGACTCATCTGCCATTTAGCTAGAACTCTGTATATGGAAATGTTGCACTACTCTGCCATGTAGCTAGCTCTCTGTATATGGACATTTTGAACTCGTCTGTCATTTAGATAGCTCTCTTGGCATGAATATGTTGCACTGATCTGCCATGAAGGTAGCTCTCTGTATATGAACATATTGGACATATCTGCCATATAGGTGGTTCTCAGTACATGCACATGTTGGACTCTTTGTGCATGGACAGTTGGACTGATTTGCCATGTAGGTAGGTCTCTGTATATGAACATATTGGACTTCTCTGCCATGTAGGTAGCTCTCTGTATATGAACATGTTGCACTCATCTGCCATGTAGCTAGTCCTCTATATATTCACATGTTGGACTCACCTGCCATGTAGCTAAATCTCTGTGTATGAATATGTTGGACATATCTACCTTGTATCTAGCCCTCTAAATATACACATGTTGGACTCATATGCCATGCAGCTGTCAGAGTATGGAGATGTTGGACTCATCTGCTATGTAGCTAGTACTCTGTATATGGAAATGTTGCACTACTCTGCCATGTAGCTAGCTCTCTGTATATGGACATTTTGAACTCGTCTCTCATTTAGATAGCTCTCTTGGCATGAATATGTTGCACTGATCTGCCATGTAGGTAGCTCTCTGTATATGAACATATTGGACATATCTGCCATATAGGTAGCTCTTAGTATATGCACATGTTGGACTCATTAGCCATGTAACCAGCTCTCTCTGTATGAACATGTTGGACTCATCTGCCTCGTAGCTTGCCCTATAAATATACATATGTTGGACTCATATGCCATATAGCTAACTCTCAGGATATGGACTTGATAGACTCATCTGCATTTAGCTAGTACTCTGTATATGTACATGTTGGACTACTCTGTCATGTAGCTAGCTCTCAGTATATGGACATGTGCGACTCATCTCCCATGTAGGTGGAGCTCTGAATATGGAAATGTTGAACTACTCTGTCATGTAACTAGCTCTCTTTATATGGACATTTTGGACTGTCTGACCTGTAGCTAGCTCTATGAGCATGGATATGTTGGACTAATCTGCTATGTAGGCAGCACTCTGTATATGAACATATTGGACTTGTATGCCATGTAGCTAGCTCTCAGTATATGGACATGTTGGGCTCATCTCCCATTTACCTAGAACTCTGCATATTGAAATGCTGCAGTACTCTGTCATGTAGCTCGCTCTCTGTATATGGACATTTTGGACTCGTCTGCCATGTAGCTAGCTCTCTGTGCATGGATATGTTGGACTGCTCTGCCATGTAGTTAGCTCCCTGTACATGAACATATTGGACTTGTTTTCCATGTAGCTAGCTCTCAAATATGGATATATTGGACTCAACAACCATGTAGCCAGCTCTTTCTGTATGAACATGTTGGACTTATCTTCCTTGTAGCTAGTTCTCTATATATACACATGTTGGACACATCTGACATGTAGATAACTCTCAGTATATGGGCATGTTGGATTCATCAGCCATGTTGCTAGAACTCTGTATATGGACATGGTGGACTACTCTGCCATGCAGCTAGCTCTCAGTAAAGGACACATTGGACTCAACTCCGATGTTGCTAGAACACTGTATATGGAAATATTGCACTAGTCTGCCATGTAGCTAGCTCTCTGTATATGGACATTTTGGACTCGTCTGCCATGTAGCTACCTATCTGTGCATGGCTATGTTGGACTAATCTGCCATGTAGGTAGCTCTCTGTATATGAACTTATTGGATTTGTCTTACATGTAGCTATCCCTCTGTATATGGACATGTTGGACTCATGAGCCATGTAGCAAGCTCTCACTATATGAACATGTTGGAGTCATCTGCCTTGTAGCTACTCCACTATATAAATACATGTTGGACTCATCTGCCATGTAGTTAACTCTCAGTATATGGACATGTAGGACTCATCTATCATGTAGCTAGTACTCTGTCTATGGACATGTTGGACTACTCTGCCATGTAGCTAACTCACATTATATGGACACGTTGGATCATCTGCCATGTAGCTTCAGCTCTGTATATGGAAATGGTGCACTACTCTGACATGTAGCTAGCTCTCGCTATATGGAATTTTTGGACTTGTCTGCCATGTAGCTAGCTCTCTGTGCATGGATATGATGAGCAGATCTGCCATGTAGGTAGTTCTCTGTATATGAAAATATTGGACTTGTCTGCCATGTAGCTATCTATCTGTATATTGGCATGTTAAACTCATCAGCCTGTAGCCAGATATCTCTGTATGTACATATTGGACTCATCTGCCTCGTAGCTACTCCTCTATATATACACTTATTGGACTCTTCTGCCCTGCAGCCAGCTCTCAGTATATAGATATGTTGGACTTGTCTGCCATGTAGCTAGTACTCTGTATATGAACATGTTGGACTATTCTACCTTAAAGCTTGGTCTCAGTATATGGACACGTTGGACTCATCTGACATGTAGCAAAAACACTTTATATGGAATGTTGCACTACTATGCTATGTAGCTGGCTCTCTATATATGGACTTTTTAGACTTGTCTGCCATGTAGCTAGCTATCTGTGCATGGATATATTGGACAGAACTGATGTGTGGGTAGCTCTCTGTATAAGGACATGTTGGACTCATCTGCCATGTAGCCAGTTCTCTCTGTATGAACATGTTGGACTCATCTGCCTTGTAGCTAGTCCTCTATATTTACACTTTTTGGACTCACCTGCCATGTAGCTAACTGTCAGTATATAGACATCATACGTAGACTCATCTGCCATTTAGCTAGTACTCTGTACATGGACATGTTGGACTACTCTGCCATGTAGCTAGATCTCAGTATATGGACATGTTGGACTCATCTCCAGGGAGCTAGAACTCCGAATATGGAAATGTGGCACTACTCTGCCATGTAGCTAGCTCTCTGTATATGGACATTTTCGACTCGTGTGCCGTGTAGCTAGCACTCTGTGCATGAATAAGTTGGACTGATCTGCCATGTAGGTAGCTGTCTGTATATGGACTTGTTGGACTCATCAGTCATGTAGCCATCTCTCTCTGTATGAACATGTTGGACTCATCTGCCTTGTAGCTAGTCCTCTATATATATGCATGTTGGACTCATCTGCCATGTAGCTCATTCTCAGGTTATGGACATGTTGTACTCATCTGCCTTATAGCTTGTAATCTGTATATGGACATGTTGTATTACTCTGCCATGTTGTTAGCTCTCAGCATATGGACACGTTATTCTCATTTGCCATGTAGTTAGACTCTGTATTTGGACACGTTGGACTACTCTGCAATGTAGCTAGCTCTCAGTATATGGACACATTGGACTCATCTGCCATGGAGCTAGAACTCGCTATATGAACATGTTGGACTCATCTGCTTAGTAGCTTGTCCTCTAAATATAAACACGTTGGATTCATCTGTTACGTAGCTAACTCTCAGTATATGGACATAATGGACTCATCTGGCATGTAGATAATACTCTGTATATGGACATGTTGGACTACTCTGCCATGTATCTAGCTCTCAGTATATGGACATGTGGGACTCATCTGTCATGAAGATAGCGCTCTGAATATGGAAATGTTGCACTACTCTGCCATGTAGGTAACTCTCTGTATATGAATATATTGGACTTATCAGCCATGCAGGTAGCACTCTGTATTAACATGTTCGACTCATCTGTTGTAGGTAGTCCTCTATAAATACACGTGTTGTACTCATCTACCATGTAGCTAAATCTCAGATTATGGACATTTTGGACTCATCTGCCATGTAGCTATTACTCTGTTTATGGACATGTTGGACTACTCTGCCATGTAGTTAGCTTTCAGTATATGGACACGTTGGACTCATCTGCTATGTAGCAAGAACTCTGTATATGGAAATGTTGCTAGTTCTCTTTATATTGACATTTTGGACTCATGTTCCATATAGCTAGCTCTATGTAATTTAGCTAGCTCTCTTTATATGGACATTTTGGACTCATCTGCTATGTACCAAGCTCTCTGTTCATTGATATGTTGGACTGTTCTGCCATGTAGGTAGCACTCAGTATATGAACATATCAGACTTCTCTGCCATGTATCTAGTTCTCATTATATCGACATGTTGAACTCATCAGCCATGTAGCTAGCTCTCTGTATATGGACATTTTGGACTCGTCTGCCATGTAGCTAGCTCTCTGAACATGGATATGTTACACTGATCTGAGAAGTAGATAGCTCTCTGTATATGAACATATTGGACTTGTCTGCCATGTAGCTAGCTCTCAGTATATGGACATGTTGGACTCATGCTTCATGTAGCAAGTACCCTGTATATGGACAAGTCGGACTGCTCTGCCATGTAGTTAGCTCTCAGTGTATGGAAAAGTTGGACACATCTGTTATGTACCTAGAACTCTGTATATCGAAGTGTTGCACTACTCTGTCATTTAGCTAGCTCTCTGTCTATAGACAAGTTGGACTTATCTGTCTTGCACCTAGAACTCTGTATATGGAAACGTTTCACTACCATGCCATTTAGTTTGCTCTCTGTATATGGACACTTTGGACTCGTCTGTAATATAGGTAGCTCTCTGTACATGGATATGTTGGACTGATCTGCCAAGTAGTTAGTTCCATGTATATGAACATACTGGACTTGTCTGCCATGTAGCTAGCTCTCAGTATGTGGATACATTGGAAATCTCTGCCATATAGCTAGAACTCTGAATGTGCACATGTTGGAGTACTCTGCCATGTAGCTAGCTCTCTGTATATAGACAATTTGTACTCATCTGCCTTGTAGCTAGAAATCTGTATATGGAAATGTTGCACTACACTGCCATGTAGGTAGCTCTCTGTATATGGACATTTTGGACTTGTCTGCCTTGTAGATAGCTCTCTGTACACAGATATGTTGAACTGATCTGCTAAGTTTGTAGCTCTTTGCATGTGAACATATTGGACTTGTCAGCCATGTAGCTAGCTCTCAATATATGGATATGTTGGATTCACCTGACATGTAGCTAGTACCCTGAATATGGACATGTTGGACAACTCTACCATGTATCTTGTTGTTGTTGTTGTTAAGTGCCATCGAGTCGGGTCCGACCCATAGCGACCCTGTACAGGGTTTCCGAGGGTGTAAATCTTTACGGGAG
>NW_006408881.1:1976797-1983212 GCF_000296735.1 Chrysochloris asiatica
TCTCCCGCGGAGCGGCTGGTAGTTTCGAACCGCTGACCCTAAGGTTCGCAGCCCGATTCGTAACCACTACGCTACCAGAGCTCCTAGATACCATGTATCTAGCCCTCATTAAATGGACACGTTGGACACATCTTCCATTGCTGCTAGAACTCTGAATATGGAAATGTTGCACTACCCTGCCATGTAGTTAGATCTCTGTATCTAGGCAAGTTGGACTCATCTGCCTCGTAGATAGAAATCTGTATATGGAAATGTATCACTACCATGCCATGTTGCTATCTCTCTGTATAAGGACATTTTGGATTCATCTGCCATTTAGCTAGCTCTCTGTACATGGATATGTTGGACTGATCTGCTAAGTAGGTATCTCTCTTTATATGAACATATTGGACTTGTCTACAATGTAACTAGTTTTCAGTATATGGACAGGTTGGACACATATGCCATGTAGCTAGAACTCTATATATGGAAATGTTGTGCTACACTTCCATGTAGCCAGCTCTCTGTATATAGACAAGATGGAAACATCTGCCTTGTAATTAGAACTCTGTATATGGAAATGTTGCACTACCCTGCCAAGTAGCCAGCTCTCTGTATATGGACATTTTGGACTCGTCTAACATGAAGCTAGCTCTCTGTACATGGATATGTTAGACTGATCTGCCAAGTAGGTAGCTCTCTGTATATGAACATATTGGACTTGTCTGCCATGTAGGTAGCTCTCAATATATGGACACCTTGTACACATCTGCCATCTAGCAAGAACTCTATATATGGAAATGTTGCACTACCCTGCCATGGAGCTAGCTCTCTGTATATGGACATTTTGGAATCATAAACCATGTAGCTAGCTTGCTGTACATGCATATTTTACACTGATATGTGACGTAGTAGCTCTCTGTATAAGAACATATTGGACTTGTTTGCCATGTAGCTTGCTCTAAGTATATGGACATGTTGGACTCATCTGCCATGTAGCTAGTACCCTGTATATGGACATATCGTACTGCTCTGCCATGTAGCTAATTCTCAGTGTATGGACACGTTGGACACATCTGCCATGTACGTAGAACTCTTTATATGGAAATGTTGCACTATTCTGACATGTAGCTAGCTCTCTGTATGTTAACAAGTTGGACTCATCTGCCTTGTAGCTAGAACTCTGTATATGGAAATGTTTCACTACCCTGCCAAATAGTTAGCTCTCTGTATATGGACACTGTGGACTCGTCTGCCATATTGGTAGCTCTCTGTACATGGATGTGTTGGACGGATCTGCCAAGCAGTTAGCTGTCTGTATATGAACATACTGGACTTGTATGCCATGTAGCTAGCTCCCAGTATATGGACACGTTGGAAACATCTGCCATATAGTTAGAACTCTGAACATGGACATGTTGGAGTACTATGCCATGAAGCTAGCTCTCTGTACATGGATATGTTGGATTGATCTGCCAAGTAGGTAGCTCTCTGAATATGAACATATAGGACTTGTCTGCCCTTTAGGTGGCTCTCAGTATATGGACACGTTGGACACATCTGCCATGTAGATCGAACTTTGTATATTGAAATGTTGCACTACTCCGCCATGTAGCTAGCTCTCTGTATATAGACAAGTTGGACTCCTCTGCCTTGTAGCTATCACTCTGTATATGGAAATGTTGCACCACCTTGCCATGTAGCTAGCTCTCTGTACATGGATATGTTGGACTGATCTGCTAAGTAGGTAGCTCTCTGTATATGAACATATTGGACTTGTCTGAACTGTAGGTGGCTCTCAATATATGGACATGTTGGACACATCAGCCATGTAGCTACTACTCTGAATATGGACATGTTAGACTACTCTGCCATGTCGCTAGCTCTCAGTATAAGGATACGTTGGACACATCTGCCATGTAGCTAGAACACTGTATATGGAAATATTGCACTACCCTGACATGAAGTTAGATCCCTGTATAAATACAAGTTGGACTCATCTGCCTTGAATCTAGAAATCCATATATGGAAATGTTACACTACCCTGCCATGTATTTAGCTCTCTGTATAAGGACATTTTGGAATCGTCTGCCATGGAGTTAGTTCTCTGTACATGGATATGTTGAACTGATCTTCCGTGTAGGTAGCTTTCTTTATATAAATATATTGGAATTGTCTGCCATGTAGCTTGCTCTGAATGCATGGACATGTTGGACTTATCTGACATGTAGTTAGTATCCTGTATATGGACATGTTCGACTGTTCTGCATGCTGCTAGCTCTCAGTGTATGGACATGTTGGATACATCTGCCATTTACCTAGAACTCTGTATATGGAAATGTTGCACTACTCTGCCATGTAGCTAGCTCTCTGTATATGAACATTGTGGACTCATCTGCCACGTAGCTACCTCTTTGTACATGGATATGTTGAACTGATCTGCCAAGTAGGTAGCTTTCTTTATGTAAATATAGTGGACTTGTCTGCCATGTAGCTAGCTCTGAATACATGGATATGTTGGACACATCTGCCATGTAGCTAGAACACTTTATATAGAAATGTTGCAATACGCTGCTATGTAGTTAGCTCTCTGTATATTGACACTTTGGACTCGTCTGCCATATTGGTAGCTCTCTGTACATGGATATGTTGGACTGACCTGTCAAGTAGTTAGCTGTCTATATATGAACATACTGGACTTGTCTGACATGTAGCTAGCTCTCAGTATATGGACACGTAGGAAACATCTGCCATATAGCTAGAACTCCGAATATGGACATGTTGGAATACTCTGCCATGTAGCTAGCTCTCTGTACATAGACAATATGTACTCATCTGGCTTGTAGATAGAACTCTATATATGGAAATGTTGCACTACCCTGCCATGTAGCGAACTCTCTGTATATGGACATTTTGGACTAGTCTGCCATGTATCTAGCTATCAGTGTATGGACACGTTGGACACATTTGCCATATAGCTAGAACTCTGTATAAGGAAATGTTTCACTACACTGCCGTGAAGTTAGATCTCTATATATACACAAGTTGGACTCATCTGCCTTGTAGTTAGAACTCTGTATATGCACATGTTGGACTGCTCTGCCATGTAGCTAGCTCTCAGTGTCTGGACACGTTGGACACATCTGCCATGTACCTAGACCTTTGTATATGGAAATGTTGCACTACACTGCCATGTAGCTAACTCTCTGTATATGGACATTTTGGACTTATCTGCCATGTCCTAGCCCTCTGTTCATGGATATGTTTGACTGATCTGCCAAGTAGTTTGCTCTCTGTATATGAACATATTGGACTTGTCTTCCCTATAGCTAGCTCTCAGTATATGGACACGTGGGGCACATCTGCCTTGTACCTACAACTCTGTATATGGAAATGTTGAACTACCCTGCAACGTTGGACTACTCTGCCATGAAGCTAGCTTTCACTATATGGATACGTTGGACACATCTGCCATGTAGCTAGAACACTGTATATGGAAGTGTTGCACTACCCTGTCAGGTAGTTAGATCTCTATATATAGACAAGTTGGAGTCATCTGCCTTGTAGCTAGAAATCTGTATATGGAAATGTTGCACTACCCTGCCATGTAGCTAGCTCGCAGTATATGAAAGTTTTGGACTCTTCTGCCATGTAGCTTGCTCTTGTACATGGATAGGTTGAACTCATCTGCCAAGTAAGTAATTCTCTGCATATGAACATATTGGACTTGTCTGCCATGTAGCTAACTCTCAGTATATGGACATGTTGGACTCATCTGCCATGTAGCTTGTACCCTGTATAAGGACATGTTGGACTGCTCTGCCATGTAGCTAGCTCTCAGTGTATGGACCCGTTGGACACATCTGCCATGTACCTAGAACTCTGTATATGGAAATGTTGAACTACCCTGCAATGTAGCTAGCTCACTGTATATGGACACTTACGACTCGTCTGCCATATAGCTAGCACTCTGTACGTGGATATACTGGACTGATCTGCCAGGTTGTTAGCTCTCCGTATAGGAATATACTGGACTTGTATGCCATGTAGCTAGCTCTCAGTATATGTACACGTTGGAATCATCTGCCATATAGCTAGAACTCTGAATATGGACATGTTGGAGTACTCTACCTTGTAGCAAGCTCTCTGTATATAGACAATTTGTACTCATCTACCTTGTAGGTAGAACTCTGTATATGGAAATATTGGACTACCTGGAAACGTAGCTAACTTTCTGTATATGGACATATTGGACTCGTCTGCCATGTATCTAGCTCTCTGTACATGAATATGTTGGACTGATCTGCCAAGTAGGTACCTCTCTGTAAATGACCATGTAGGACTTGTGCTCTGTAGGTGGCTCTCAGTATATGGACACATTGAACACACCTGCCATGTAGCTACTACCCTAATATGAACATGCTGAACTACTCTGCCTTGTAGGTATAACTCTTTATATGGAAATGTTGCGCTGCCTTGCCATGTAGCTAGCTCTCTTTATATGAACATTTAGGACTCGTCTGCCCTGTAGCTAGCTATCTGTACATGGATATGTTAGACTGATCTGCTAAGTAAGTAGCTCTCTGTATATGAATATATTGGACTTGTCTTCTCTGTAGGTGGCTCTCAGCATATGGACACATTGGACACAACTGCCATGTAGCTAGAAGCCTGTATATGGAAATGTTGTACTACTCTGCCATGTCGTTAGCTCTCAGTATAAGGACATGTTGGACACATCTGACATATAGCTAGTACCCAGTATATGGAAATGTTGCCCTACCCTGCCGTATAGCTACCTCTCTGTATATAGACAAGATGGACTCCTCTGCCTTGTACCTAGAACTCTGCATATGGAAATACTGCATTTATTTGCCAGGTAGCTAGCTTTCTGTATATAGACAAGTTGGACTCATCTGCCTTTTAGCTAGAATCTATATATGGAAATGTTGCACTACACTGCCATGTAGCTAGCTCTCTGTATATGGACATTTTGGACTCGTGTGCCATGTAGCTAGCTCTCTTTAGATGGATATGTTGGACTGATCTGCCAAGTGGGTCGCTCTCTGTGTATGAACATATTGGACTTGTCTGCCATGTAGCTAGCTCTTAGTATATAGACACGTTGGACACATCTGCCATGTAGCTAGTATTCTGAATATAGTCAAGTTGAACTACTTGGCCATGTAGCTAGCTCTCAGTATATGGAAACGTTGGACACAACTGGCATGTAGTTAGAACTCTGTATATGGAAATGTTGAACTACCCTGCCATCTAGCTAGCTCTCTGTATTTGGACATTTTGGACTCATTTGTCTTGTAGCTAGAACTTTGTATATGGAAATGTTCCACTACCCTGCCATGTAGATAGCTCTCTGGATATGGACAATTTGGACTTGTTTGACATTTGACTAGCTCTCTGCATATAGACATTTTGGATTCGTATGTCATGTAGCTCCCTCTCTATACATGGATATGTTGGACTTATCTGACAAATAGGTAGCTCTCTCTATATGAACATATTGGACTTGTCTGCCTTATAGGTAACTCTCAGTATATGGACACCTTGGGCACATCTGCCATGTAGCTAGAACCCTGTACATGGATATGTTCGACTGATCTGACAAGTATGTAGCTCTCTGTAGATGAACATATTGGACTTGTCTGCCATGTAGCTAGCTCTCAGTGTATGAACACTTTGGACACATCTGCCATGTAGCTTGAACTCTGTATATGAAAATGATTCACTACTCTGCCATGTAGCTAGCTCTCAGTGTGTGTACACCTTGGACACATCGGACATGTAGCTAGAACTCTGTATAAGGAAATGTTGCACTACCCTGCCATGTAGCTAGCTTTCTGTATAGGGATATTTTGGACTCTTGCCATGAAGCAAGCTCTCTGTACATGGACATGTTGGACTGATCTGACAAGTAGGTAGCTCTCTGTATATTAACATATTGGAGTTCTCTACAATGGAGCTAGCTCATAGTATATGGACACGTTGGACACATCTGCCATGTAGCTAATATACTGTATATGGACATGTTGGACTACTCTGCCATGTAGCTGGCTCTCACTATTTGGACACGTTGGACATATTTGGCATGTACCTAGAACTCTGTATATGGTAATGTTGCACTACTCTGCCATGTAGCTAGTTCTCTGTATATGGATATTGTGGACACGTCTGCCATTTAGCTATCTCTCTGTACATGGATATGTTGGATTGATCTGCCAAGTATGTAGCTCTCTGTATATAAATATATTGGACTTGTCTGCCATGTAGCTTGCTCTCGGTATATGCACACATTGGACACATTTGACAATATAGAACTCTGTATATATTAATGTTGCACTACTCTGCCATGTAGCTAGCTCTCTGTATATAGTCAAGTTGGACTCATCTGCCTTATAGCTAGAACTCTGTATATGGA
>NW_006408881.1:1983312-1990668 GCF_000296735.1 Chrysochloris asiatica
ATAGAACTCTGTATATATTAATGTTGCACTACTCTGCCATGTAGCTAGCTCTCTGTATATAGACAAGTTGGACTCATCTGCCTTATAGCTAGAACTCTGTATATGGAAATGGAGCACTACTTTGCCATGTTGCTAGCTCTCGGTATATGGACATTTTGGAATCGTTTGTCATGTAGCTTGAACTCTGTATATGGAAATGATTCACTACTCTGCCATGTAGTTAGCTCTCAGTGTATGTACTCCTTGGACATATCGGCCATGTAGCTAGAACTCTGTATATGGAAATGTGGCATGAACTTGCCATGTTGCTAGCTCTCTGTATATGGACCTTTTGGACTTCTCTGTCACGTAGCTATCTCTCTGTATATGGACACGTTGGACACACCTGCCATGTAGCTAGACCTCTGTATATGGAAGTGTGGCACTACCCCTCCATGTAGCTAGCTTTCTGTACATGAATATGTTGTACTGATCTGCCAAGTGGGTAGCTCTCTGTATATAAATATATTGGACTTTTTTGCCATGTAGTTAGCTCTCAATATATGGACATGTTGGACACATCTGCCATAGAGCTAGAACTCTGTATATGAAAATATTGTACTACCTGCCATGTAGCTAACTCTCTGTACCTGGTTTTGTTGGAATGATGTGCCAAATAGGTAGCTCTCTGTATATGAACATATTGAACTTGTCCGCAATGTTGCTGGCTCTCAGTATATAGACACGTGGGCTACATCTGCCATGTAGCTAGGACTCTGTGTGTGGACACTTAGGACTCATCTATCATGTAGCTTTAACTCTGTATATGGAAATGATGCACTATTCTGGCATGTAGCTAGCCCTCTGTATTTGGACATTTTGGACATGTCTGCCAAGTAGCTAGCTCTCTGTACATGGATATGTTGGAATGATCTGCCAAGTAGCTAGCTTTCTGTATATGAACATATTGGACTTGTCTGCCATGTAGCTAGTACACTGTATATGGACATGTTGGAATACTCTGCCGTGTAGCTAGCTCTCAGTATATGGACACATTGGACACATCTGCCACGTACCTAGAACTCTGTATATGGGAATGTTGCACTACTTTGCCATGTAGCTAACTCTCTGTATATAGAAAAGTTGGACTCATCTGTCTGGTAGATAGAACTCTGTATGTGGAAATGTTGCACTACAAGGCCATGTAGCTACCTCTCTGCATGTGGACATTTTGGAATCCTCTGCCATGTAGCTTGTTCTCTGTACATGGATATGTTGGACTTGTCTGCAATGTATGTAGCTCTCTGTATATAAACATATTGGACTTATCTGCCATGTAGGTGGCTCTCAGTATATGGACACATTGGACACATCTGCCATGTAGCTAGTACCCTAAATATGGAAAAGTTACACTATTATGCCATGTAGCTAGCCCTCTGTATATAGACATGTTGCTCGTGTCTGCCATTTATCTAGCTCTCTGTACATGGATATGTTGGACTCATATGCCAAGTATGTAGCTCTCTGTATATGAACATATTCATCTTGTCTGCCATGTAGCGAGGTCTCTGTATATGGACACGTTGGACACATCTGCCATGTAGCTAGTTCTCTGTATATGGACATTTTGGACTTGTCTGCCATTTAGCTGGCTCTCTGTACATGGATATGTTGGACTGATCTACCATGTAGGTAACTCTCTGTACATGAACATATTGGACTTGTCTGCCATGTAGCTTGCTCTCAGTATATGGACACATTGGACACATCTGCCATGTAGCTAGAACTCTGTATATATTAATGTTGCACTACTCTACCATGTAGCTAGCTCTCTGTATATGAACATGTTGGACTCATCTGCCATGTTGCTAGTATACTGTATATGGATATGTTGGACTACTCTGCCCTGTAGCTAACTCTCAGTACCTGGACACGCTGGAAATATCTGCCATGTACCTAGAACTCTGTATATGGGAATGTTGCACTACTCTTCCATGTAGCTAGCTGTCTGTAAATAGACAAGTTGAACTTTTCTACCTGATAGCTAGAAATCTGTATATGGAAATGTTGCACGACTCTGCCATGTAGCTAGCTCTCTCTATATAGACAAGTTGGACTCATCTGCCTTGAAGCTATAACTCTGTATATGGAAATGTGGCACTACACTGTGATATTGTTAGCTCTCTATATATGGACATTTTGGGCTTGTCTGCTATGTAGCTAGCTCTCTGTATGTGGATATGTTTGGCTGATCTGGCAAGTAGGTAGCTCTCTTTATATGAATGTATTGGACTTGTCTGCCATGTAGCTAGCTCTCTGTATATGGACACGTTGGACACATCTGCCATGTTGCTAGACCTCTGTATACAGAAATGTGTCACTACCCCTCCATGTAGCTAGCTTTCTGTATATGGACATTTTGTACTCGTCTGCAATGTAGCTAGCTCTGTGTACATGGATATGTTGGACTGATCTGCCAAGTAGGTATATGAATATATTGGACTTGTCTGCCATGTAGGTGTCTCTCAGTATATGGATATGTTGGACATATCTACCAAGTAGCTAGGACCCTGAATATGGACATGTTGGACTACTCTGCCATGTTTTTAGCCCTCAGTATATGAACACGTTGGACACATCTGCCATGTTGCAATAACTCTGTGTATGGAAATGTTGCTCTAACCTGCCATGTAGTTAGATCTCTCTATATATAGACAAGTTGGACTCATCTGCCTTGTAGATAGAACTCTTTATATGTAAATGTTGCTCTACCATGCCATGTAGGTAGCTCTCTGTATATGGACATTTTGAACCCGTCTGGTATGTAGTTAGCACTCTGTACATGGATATGTTGGACTGATTTGCCAAGTAGGTAGCTCTCTCTATATGAACATATTGGACTTGTCTGCCATGTAGCTAGCTCTCAGTATATGGACATGTTGGACACATATGCCATGTAGTTAGAATTCTATATATGGAAATGTTTCACTACACTGCCATGTAGCTAGCTCTCTGTATATAGACAAGTTGGAATCATCTCCCTTGAAGATAGAACTCTGTATACGGAAATGTTGCACTACCCTTCCATGTCTATATGGATACATTGGACTGATCTGCCAAGCAGGTAGCCCTCTTTATATTCACATTTTGGACTTGTCTGCCATGTAGCTAGATCTCAGTATATGGACATGTTGGACACAAATATCATGTAGCTAGATGTTTGCATATGGAAATGTTGCACTACTCTTCTGTACATGGATATGTTACACTGATCTGCAAAGTAGATAGCTATCTGTATATGAACATATTGAACTTTTCTCCCATGTAGCTAGCTCTCAGAATATGGAAATGTTGGACTTATCTGCCATGTAGCTAGTACACTGTATGTGGACATGTTGGGCTACTCTAACATGTTGCTAGCTCTCAATATATGGACACTTTGGACACATCTGCCATGTACCTAGAACTCTGTATATGGAAATGTTACACTACTCTGTCACATAGGTAGCTTTCTGTATATAGAAAAGTTGGACTCATCTCCCGTGAACCTAGAACTCATTATATTAAAATGTTTCACTACCCTGCCATGTAGCTAGCTTTCTCTATATGGACATTTTGGACTCTTCTGCCATGTCCTAGTTCTCAGTATATGGATATGTTGGACTGATCTGCCAAATAGCTAGCTCTCAGTATATGAACATATTGGACTTGTCTGACATGTAGCTAGCTCTCAGGATATGGACACGATGGACACATCTGCAATGTAGCTAGAACTGTGTATATGGAAATGGTGCACTACCCTGACATGTAGTTAGATTTCTGTATATAGACAAGTTGGACTCATCTGCCTTGTAGCTAGGACTCTGTATATGGAAATGTTGCACTACGTAGCTATGTAGCTATCTCTCTGAATATGGACATTTTGGACTCGTATACCATGTAGCTGGCTCTCTGTACATGGATATGTTGGACTGATCTGCCAAGTAGGTACCTCTCACTATATGACCATATTGTACTTTTCTGCCATGTAGTTAGCTCTCTGTATATGGACATGTTGGACTCATCTGCCATATAGCTAGAACCCTGTATATGGACATGTTGGGCTACTCTGCCATGTTGGTAGCTCTCAATACGTGGACACGTTGAACACATCTGCCATGGAGCTAGAACACTGTATATGGAAATGTTGCACTACCCTGCCATGTAGCTAGATCTCTGTACAAGATTATGTTGGACGAATCTGCAAAGTAGGTATCTCTCTGTATATGAACATTTTGGACTTGTCTGCCATGTTGCTGGCTCTCAGTATATAGACACGTTGGACACATGTACCATGTAGCTAACATTCTGTGTATGGAAATGTTGCACTACCCTGCCATATAGCTAGCTCTCAGTATATGGACATTTTGGACTCGTCTGCCATGTAGCTAGCTCTCTATACATGGATATGTTGGACTGATCTGATAGTAGGTAGCTCTCTGTACAGGAACATATTGGGCTTGCTTGCCTTGTAGTAGGTTCTCAGAATATGGACACGTTGGACACATATGCCATGTACTTACTACCCTGAATATGGACATGTTGGACTACTCTGCAATGTAGCTAGCACTCAGAATATGGACACGTTGGAGTCATCTTCCATGTAGCTAGAACTCTGCTTATGGAAATTTTGCGATACTCTGCCCTGTAGCTAGCTCTCTGTATGTAGAAAAGTTGGAATCATCTGCCTTGTAGCTAGAATTCTTTATATGGAAAAGTTCCACTACCCTGCCATGTGGCTAGCTCTCTGTATATGGACATTTTGGACTCGTCTGACATGTAGCTTGCTCTCTGTGCATGGATATGTTGGGCTGATCTGAGAAGTATGTAGCTCTCTGTATATGAACATAATGGATTTGTCTGCATTGTAGTTAGCTCTCAGTATATGAACACCGTTGACACATCTGCCCTGTAGCTAGAACTCAGTATAGGAAATGTTGCACTACCCTGACATTTAGCTTGCTCTCTGAATATGGACTTTTTATACTCGTTTGCCATGTTGCTAGTTCTCTGCACATGGATATGTTGGACTGATCTGACAAGTGTGTAGCTCTTTGTAAATGAACATATTGGACTTGTCTGCCATGTAGCTAGCTCTCAGTGTATGGACTCGTTGTACACATCTGTCATGTAGATAGATCTCTGTATATGGAAGTGTTGGACTACTCTGCCATGCAGCTAGCTCTCTGTATATACACAAGTTGTACTCATCTGCCTTGTAGTTAGCACTCTGTATATGGAAAAGTTGGACTAATCTGTCATGTAGCTAGCTCTCTGTATATAGACAAGTTGGACTCATCTGCCTTGTAGCTAAAACTCTTTATATGGAAATGTTGCACTACCCTGTCATGTGGCTAGCTCTCTATACATGGACATGTTAGACTGATCTGCCAAGTAGTTAGCTCTCTGTATATGAACATATTGGACTTGACTGCCCTGTAGGTGGCTCTCAGTAGATGGACACATTGGACCATCTGCCCTGTAGATACTACCCTGAATATAGATATGTTGGACTACTCTGCCATGTAGCTAACTCTCAGTGTATGGACACTTTGGACACATCTGCCATGTAGTTAGAACTCTTTATATGGAAATGTTGCACTACTGTGCCATGCAGCTAGCTCTCTGTATATAGACAAGTTGGACTCATCTGCCTTGTAGCTGGAACTCTGTATCTGGAAATGTTGCACTACACTGCCATGTGGCTAGCTCTCTGTATATGGACATTTTGGAATCATCTGAAATGTAGCCAGCTCTCTTTACATGGATATGTTTGACTGATCTGACAAGTATGTAGCTCTCTGTATATGAACATGCTGGACTTGTCTGCCATGTAGCTAGCTATCAGTATATTGACACGTTTGACACATCTGCCATGTAGCTAGGACTCTGTATATAGAAATGTTGCACTACTCTGCCATGTAACTAACTCTATGTATATAAACATGTTGGACTCATCTGCTTTGTAGCTAGCACTCTATGTATGGAAATGCTGCACTACCCTGCCATGTAGCTAGCTCTCTGTATATGGACATTTTGGAATTGTCTGCCATTTAGCTAGCTCTCTGTACATACATATGTTGGACTGATTTGCCAAGTAGGTAGCTCTCCTCATGTGAACATATATGATTCGTCTGCCATGTGGGTGACTCTCAGTATATGCACAAGTTGGACACATCTGCCATGTACCTAGTACCATTAAATATGGACATGCTGGACTACTCTGCCATGTAGCCAACTCTCAGTATATGGACACGTTGGACACATCTGCCATGTAGCTAGAACTCTATATATGGAAATTTTGCACTACTTTGCCATGTAGCTATCTCTTTGTATATAGACAAGTTGGACTCATCTGCCTTGTAGCTAGATCTCTGCATATGGAAATGTTGCACTACCCTGCCGTGTGGCTAACTCTCTGTAAATGGACATTTTGGACTCGTCTGCTGTGTAGCTATCTCTTTGTACATGGATATGTTGTCATGATCTGACAAGTATGTAGCTCTCATTATATGAATCTATTTGATTTGTCTGCCATGTAGTTACCTCTCAGTATATGAACACCGTCGACACATTTTCCATGTAGCTAGAACTCTATATATGGAAAGGATGCACTACCCTTTCAGGTGGCTAGCTGTCTGTATATGGACATTTTGGACTCGTCTGCCATGTAGCTAGCTCTCTTTACATGGATATGTGAGACTGATCTTACAAGTATGTAGCTCTTTGTATATGAACATATTAGATTTTTCTGCCATGTAGGTAGCTCTCAGTATATGAACACCATTGACACATCTGCCATGTAGCTAGAATACTGTATATGGAAATGTTGCAATACCCTGCCATGTGGCTAGCTCTCTGTATATAGACATTTTACTTGTCTGCCATGTAGCTAGCTGTCTGTACATGGATATGTTGCACTGATCTGCCAAGTAGGTAACTCTCTGTATATGAACATATTGGACTTGTCTGACATGTAGGTGACTCTCAGTACATGGACAAGTTGGACACATCTACCATGTAGCTAGTACCCTGAATATGGACATGTTGGAATACTCTTCCATGTAGCTAGCTTTCAGTATATGAACGCTTTGGACACATCTGGCCATGTAGCTAGAACTCTGAATATGGAAATGTTGCACTACCCTGCTATGTAGTTAGATCTCTACATATAGACAAGTTGGACTCATCTTCCATGTCGCTATAAATCTGTATATGGAAATGTTGCATTACCTGCCATGAATATAACTCTCTGTATATGGACATTTTGGAATCGTGTGCTACATAGCTAGGTCTCTGTACATGGATATGCTGGACTGATCTGCCAAGTAGGTAGCT
>NW_006408881.1:1990768-1992844 GCF_000296735.1 Chrysochloris asiatica
TAGCTCTCTGTATATGAACATATTGGAGTTGTCTGCCATGTGGGTGACTCTCAGTATATGGAGAAGTTGGACACATCTGCCATGTAGCTAATACCCTGAATATGGACATGTTGGACTGCTCTGCCATGTAGCTAGCTCTCAGTAAATGGACATATTGGACATATCTGCCATGTAGCTAGAACTCTGTATATGGACACATTGGACACATCTGCCATGTAGTTACTACCCTTAATATGGACATGTTGGACTACTCTGCCATGTAGCTAGCTCTAAGTATATGGCCACGTTGGACACATCTGCCATGTACTAGATCTCTGTATATAGTAATGTTGCACTACTCTGCCATGTAGCTAACTCTCTGTATATAGACAAGCTGGAGTCATCTGCCTTGTAGCTAGAACTCTGTATATGGAAATGTTGCACTTCACTACCATGTGGTAGCTCTCTGTATATGGACATTTGGGACTTGTCTGTACATGGATATGTTGGATTGATCTGACAAGTATGTAGCTTTCTGTATATGAACATATTAGATTTGTCTGCCATGTAGGTAGCTCTCAGTATATGAACACTGTTGACACTCCCCTGCCATGTAGCTAACACTCTGTATATGGACATTTTAGAATCGTCTGCCATGTAGCTAACTCTGTATACATGGACATTTTGGACTGATCTACCAAGTAAGTAGCTCTGTGTAAATGAACATATTGGACTTGTCTGCCATGTGGGTGACTCTCAGTATTATGGAGAAGTTGAACACATCTGCCATGTAGCTAGTCCCCTGAATATGGACATGTTGGACTACTCTGCGATGTAACTAGCTCTCATTATATGGTCATGTTGGACACATGTGCAATGTAGCTAGAACTCTGTATATGGAAATGTTGCACTACACTGCCATGTAGCTAGCTCTCTGGATATAGACAAGATGGACTCATCTGCATTGTAGCTAGAATTCTGTCTATGGATTTGTTTCACTACCCTGCCATGTAGCTAGGTATCTGTAGATAGACATTTTACTCGTCTTCCATGTAGCTAGCTCTCTCTACATGTATATGTTGGACTGATCTGCCAAGTAAGCAGCCCTCTGTATATGAACATATTGCACATGTCTGCCCTGTAGCTAGCTCTCAATATATGTACATGTTGCACACATCTGCCACGTAGCTAGAACTCTGTATATGGAAATGTTTTACTCCACTGCCGTGTATCTAGCTCTCTGCATATAGAAAGTTGTACTCATCTGCCTTGTAGTTAGAACTCTGTAAATGGAAATGTTGCACTACCCAGCCATGTAACTAGCTCTCTGTATATGGACATTTTCACTCGTCTGCCATGTACATGGATATGTTAAACTGATCTGCAAAGTAGGTAGCTCTCTGTATATGAACATATTGGACTTCTCGGCCATGGAGCGAGGCCTCTGTTTATGGACATGTTGGACTCATCTGCCATCTAGTTAGTACCCTGTATATGGACATTTTGGACTGCTCTGCCATATCTAACTCAGTGTATGGACACGTTGGACACATCTGCCATGTAGCCAGAACTTTGTATATGGAAATATTGCACTACTCTGCCATGTATCTAGCTCTCTGTATATAGACAAGTTGGACTCATCTGCCTTGTACCTAGAACTCTGTATATGGAAATGTTTCCCTGCAATATAGCTACCTCTCTGTATATGGACAATTTGGATTCGTTTGCCATATAGCCAGCTCTCTGTATATAGATATGTTGGACTGATCTGCCAAGTAGGTAGCTCTCTGCATATGAACATATTAGACTTGTGTGCCATGTAGCTAGCTCTCAGTATAGGGACACATTGGACACATCTGCTATGTAGATAATACCCTGAATATAGACATGTTGTACTACTCTTCCATGTAGTTAACTCTCAGTATATGAACAAGTTGGAAACATCTGCCATGTAGCTCAAACTTTGTATATAGAAATGTTGCACTGCCCTACCATGTAACTAGCTTTCTGTATGGGGACATTTTGGATTCACCTACCATGTAGCTAGCTCTCTGGACATGGATATGTTGGACTGATCTGCCATGTAGGTAGCTCTCT
>NW_006408881.1:1993243-1994559 GCF_000296735.1 Chrysochloris asiatica
CTAGCTCTCTGGACATGGATATGTTGGACTGATCTGCCATGTAGGTAGCTCTCTGTATATGAACATATTGGACTTGTCTGCTATGTAGCTAGGTCTCATTATATGCATATGTTGGACTAGTTTGCCATGTAGCTATTACATTGTATATGGAGATGTTGAACAACTCTGCCTTGTAGTTAGCTCTCAGTATTTGGACACATTGAACACATCTGCCATGTTGCTAGAACTCCGTATGTGGAAATGCTGCACTACCCTATCATGTAGTTAGATCCCTGTTTATAGAGAAGTTGGACACATCTGCCTTGTAGCTAGAACTCTGTATATGGAAATGTTCCACTACACTGCCAGGTAGCTAGCTCTCTGTATATGGACATTTTTGACTCATCTGTCATGAAGATAGCTCTCTGTACATGGATATGTTGTACTGTCCTGCCAAGTAGGTAGCACTCTGTATATGAACATATTGGACTTGTCTGTCATCTGAGTGACTCTCAGTATATGGAGAAGTTGGACACATCTGCCATGTAGATAATACCCTGAATATGGACATGTTGGACTATGCTGCCATGTAGCTAGCTCTCAGTATATGGACAAGTTGGACACATCTGCCATGTAGCTCGAACTCTGTATATAGAAATGTTGCACTACCCTGCCATGTAGCTAGCTCTCTGTATAGGGACATTTTGGACTCATCTACCATGTAACTAGCTTTCTGGACATGGATATGTTGGACTGATCTGGCATGTAGCTATTACCCTGTATATGGACATGCTGACCTACTCTGCCATGTAGTCATCTCTCAATATATAGACACGTTGAACACATCTGTCATGTTGCAAGAACCCAGTATATGGAAATGCTGCATTACCCTGCCATGTAGTTAGATCCTTGTATATAGACAAGTTGGACACATCTGCCTTGTAGCTAGTACTCTGTATATGAAAATGTTCGTCTGCACTGCCATGTAGCTAGCTTTCTGTATATGGACATTTTGGACTCGTCTGCCATGACGCTAGCTCTCTGTACATGGATATGTTGGACAGATCTGTCAAATAGTTAGCTTTCTATATATGATCATATTGGACTTGTCTGCCATGTAGCTAGCTCTCAGCATATGGACATGTTGGGCACATCTTCCATGTAGCTAGACCTCTGTAAATGGAAATGTTGCACTACCCTGAAATGTAGCTATCTCTCTGTATTTAGACAAGTTGGATTCATCTGCCTTGTAGCTAGAACTCTGTATATTGATATGTTCCACTATGCTGCCATGTACCTAGCTCTCTGTATATAGACATGATGGACTCATCTGCCTT
>NW_006408881.1:1996014-2001039 GCF_000296735.1 Chrysochloris asiatica
ATGTTGTACTGTCCTGCCAAGTAGGTAGCACTCTGTATATGAACATATTGGACTTGTCTGCCATGTAGCTAGCTCTCATTATATGGACATGTTGGACTAATCTGCCATGTAGCTATTACCCTGTATATAGACATGCTGACCCACTCTGCCATGTTGTTATCTCTCAATATATAGACACGTTGATCACATCTGCCATGTTGCTAGAACACTGTATATGGAAATGCTGCACTATCCTGCCATGTAGTTAGATCCTTGTATATAGACAAGTTGGACACATCTGCCTTGTAGCTAGAACTGTGTATATGGAAATGTTCGTCTACACTGCCATGTAGCTAGATCTCTGTTTATGGACATTTTGACTCGTCTGCCATGACGCTAGCTCTCTGTACATGGATATGTTGGACAGAACTGTCAAATAGGTAGCTTTCTATATATGATCATATTGGACTTGTCTGCCATGTAGCTAGCTCTCAGCATATGGACATGTTGGGCATATCTTCCATGTAGATAGACCTCTGTATATGTATATTGAAATGTTGCACTACCTTGCAATGTAGCTTTCTCTCTGTATTTAGACAAGCTGGATTCATCTGCCTTGTAGCTAAAACTCTGTATATTGAAATGTTGCACTATGCTGCCATGTACCTAGCTCTCTGTATATAGACATGCTAGACTCATCGGCCTTGTAGCTAGCCCTCTCAATATACACATGTTGGACACATCTGAAATGTAGCTAACTCTCAGTGTATCGACACGTTGGGCTCATCTGCCATGTAGCTAGCTCTCTGTACATGGATATGTTGGACTGATCTGCCAAGTAGGTAGCTCTCTGTTTATTAACATCTAGGACTTCTCTGTTCTGTATATGGCTCTCAGTATATGGACATGTTGGACACATCTTCCATCTAGCTACTACCCTGAATATGGACATGTTGGACTATTGTACCATGTTGCTAGCTCTCAGTATATGGACAAGTTGGGCACATCTTCCATGTAGCTAGACCTCTGTAAATGGAAATGTTGCACTACCCTGCAATGTAGCTATCTCTCTGTATTTAGACAAGTTGGATTCATCTGCCTTGTAGCTAGAACTCTGTATATTGATATGTTCCACTATGCTGCCATGTACCTAGCTCTCTGTATATAGACATGTTGGACTCATCTGCCTTCTAGCTAGCCCACTAAATATACACATGCTGGACACATCTGCAATGTAGCTAACTCTCAGTGTATGGACACGTTGGACTCATCTGCCATGTAGCTAGCTCTCTGTACATGGATATGTTGGACTGATCTGCCAAGTAGTTAGCTCTTTGTTTATTAACATATAGGACTTCTCTGCTCTGTATGTGGCTCTCAGTATATGGACATGTTGGACACATCTTCCATCTAGCTACTACCCTGAATATGGACATGTTGGACTATTGTACCATGTAGCTAGCTCTCAGTATATGGACACGTTGGACACATCAGCCATGTAGCTCAAACTCTGTATATAGAAATGCTGCACTACCTGCCATGTAGCTAGCTCTCTGTATAGGGATATTTTGGACTCATCTACCATGTACCTAGCTCTCTGGACATGGATATGTTGGACGGATCTGCCATGTAGGTAGCTCTCTCTATATGAACATATTGGATTTGTCTGCCATGTAGCTAGCTCTCATTACATGGACATGTTGGACTAATCTGCCATGTAGCTATAAACCTGTATATGGACAGGTTGAACAACTCTGCCATGTAGTTAGCTCTCAGTATATGGACACGTTGAACACATCTGCCATGTTGCTAGAACTCCGTATGTGGAAATGCTGCATGACCCTACCATGTAGTTAGATCTCTGTTTATAGAGAAGTTGGACACATCTGCCTTGTAGCTAGAACTCTGTATAGCTATCTTTACATGCATATGTTGTACTGATCTGCCATGTAGGTAGCTCTCTGTATATGAACATATTGCACTTTTCTGCAATGTAGCTAGCTCTCTGTATATGGACATGTGGGACTCATCTGTCATGTAGCCAGCTCTCACTGTATGAACATGTTGCACTCATCTGCCTTGTAGCTGACATCTAAATATACATGTGTTGGATTCATCTGCGATGTAGCTAACTCTCAGTATATGGACATGTTGGGTACATCTGCCATGTAGCTAGGACTCTGTTTATGGACATGTTGGACTACTCTGCCATGTATCTAGCTCTCAGTATATGGACATGATGGATCCATCTGCCATGTAGCTGGAACTCTGTATATGTAAATGCTGCATGAGTCTGCCATTTGGTTAGTTCTCTCTTTATGGACATTTTGGACTCGTCAGCCATGTAGCTAGCTCTCTGTACATGGATATCTTGGACTGATCTGCCATGTAGCTATCCCTCTGTATATGAACATATTGGACTTGTCTAACATGTAGCTAGCTCTCAGTATATGGACATGTTGGACTCATCAGCCAAGTAGCCAGCTCTCTGTGTATGAACATGTTGGACTCATCTGCCTTGTAGCTAGCCCTCTCTCTATACACATGATGAACTCATCTGCCATGTAGTTAACTTTCAGTATATGAACATGTTGGACTCACCTGTCATGTAGCTAGTACTCTCTATATGGACTTGTTGAACTACTCTGCCCTGTAGCTAGCTCTCAGTATATGGACAAGTTGGAGTGTTCTGCATTGTAGCTAGAATTCTGTATAAGGTAATATTGCACTACTCAGCCATGTAGTTAGCTCTCTGCATATGGATATTTTGGACTCGTCTGCCATGTAGAGATCTCTCTGTACACAGATATGTTGGAATTGTCTGCCATGTAGCTAGCTTTCTGTATATGGACATGTTGGACTCAGCAGCCATGTATCAAGCTCTCTGTGTATGAACATGTTGGACTCATATGCCTTTAAGCTAGTGTCTAAATATACACATGTTGGAATCATCTGCCATGTAGCTAACTCTCAGTATATGGACATGTTGGACTCATATGCCCTGTAGCTAGTATACTGTATATGGACAAGTTGGACTTCTCTGCATTGTAGCTAGAAATCTGTATAAGGAAATGTTGCACTAGTCAGCCATGTAGCTAGCTCTCTGTATAAGGACATTTTGGACTTGTCTGTCATGTAGCTAACTCTCTGTGCATGGATATGTTGGACTGATCTGCCATGTAGTTAGCTCTCTGTGTATGAACATATTGGACTTGTATGCCATTCAGCTAGCTTTCTGTATATGGACATGTTGGACTCATCAGCCATGTATCAAGCTCTCTGTGTATGAACATGTTGGACTCATCAGCCTTGTAGTAAGCCCTCCAAATATGCACTTGTTGGACTCATCTGCCATTTAGCTAACTCTCAGTATATGGACATGTTGGACTCATCTGCCATGTAGCTAGTACTGTGTATAAGGATATGTTCGATTACTCTGCCATGCAACTAGCAGTCAGTATACAGACACGTTGGACTCATCTATCATATAGCTAGTACTCTGTATATGGACATGTTGGACTACTGTGCCATGTAGCAAGCTCTCAGTATATGGACACATTGGACTCATCTGCCATGTAGCTAGAACTCTTTATCTGGATATGTTGCACTACTCTGCCATTTAGCTACTTCTGTATATGGACATTTTGGACTTGTCTGCCATGTAGTTAGCTCTCTTTGCGTGGATATGTTGTACTGATCTGCCATTGAGGTAGCTCTCTGTACAGGAACATAATGGACATGTCTGCCATATAGCCAGCTCTCTCTGTATGAACATGGTGGACTCATCTAACTTGTAGCTAGTCATCTATATATACAAATGTTGGACTCATTTGCCATGTAGCTAGCTCTCAGTATATGAACATGTTGGACTCATCTGTAGCTACTACTCTGTATATGGACATCATGGATAACTATACTATGTAGCTAGCTCTCAGTATATGGACATGTTGGACTCATCTGCCATGTAGCTAAAACTCTATACAAGGAAATGTTGCACAACTCTGCCATGTACCTAGCTCTCTGTATATGGACATATTGGCCTCATCAGCCATGTATCAAGATCTGTGTATGAACATGTTGGACTCATCTGCCTTTTAGCTGGCATCTAAATATACACAAGTTGGACTTATCTGCCATGTAGCTTAGTCTCAGTATATGGATATGTTGGAAGCATCTGCCAAGTAGCTATACTCTGTATATGGACATGTTGGACTACTCTGCCATATATCTAGCTTTCATTATATGGACATGTTGGATTCATCTGCCATGTAGCTGGAAGTCTGTATATGTAAATGTTACCCTACTCAGTCATGTAGCTAGTTCTCTGTGTATGGATTCCTTGGTCTTATCTGCCATGCAGCTAGAACTCAGTAGATGGAAATGTTGCACAATTCTGCCATGTAGCTAGCTCTTCGTTTTATGGACATTTTGGACTTGTCTGCCTTGTAGCTAACTCGCTGTACATGGATATGTTGGACTGATCTGCCTTGTTGGTAGCTCTCTGTATATGAACATATTGAACTTCTCTGCCATGTAGCAAGCTCTCAGTATATGGACATGATGGACTCATCAGCCATGTAGCCAGCTCTCTCTTTATGAAAATGTTGGACTCATCTGCCTTGTAGCTGGCGTCTAAATATAAACATGTTGGATTCATCTGCCATGTATCCAGCACTGTGTATGAATATGTTGGACTAATCTTCCTTGTAGTTTACTCTCAGTGTATTCACATGTTGTACTATCTGTCATGTAGCTACTACTGTGTATATGACATGTTGGACTCAACAGCAATGTAGTCAGCTCTCTGCGTATGTACATGTTGGACTTATTTACCTTGTAGCTATTTCTCTAAATATACACGTGTTGGACTCATCTGCCATGTAGCTAACTCTCAGTATATGGACATGTTGGACTCATCTGCCATGTAGCTAGTACTGTGTATATGGACATGTTGGATTACTCTGCCATGTAACTAGCACTTAGTATACAGACACGTTGGACACATCTGTCTTTTAGCTAGAACTCTGTATATGGAAATGTTCCACT
>NW_006408881.1:2001384-2015440 GCF_000296735.1 Chrysochloris asiatica
AGAACTCTGTATATGTATCTAGCTCTCTGTATATGGCCATTTTGCAATCGCCTACCATGAAGTTTGCTCTCTGTACATGAATATGTTGAACTGATCTGCCATGTAAGTAGCTCTCTATATATGAATATATTGCACTTTGCTGCCATGTAGCTAGCTCTTTATATATGGACATGTTGGACTCATCAGCTATGTAGCCAGCTCTATCTATATGAACATGTTGGACTCATCTGCCTTGTAACTGGAGTCTAAATATACACATGTTGGATTCATCTGCAATGTAGCTAACTCTCAGTATATAGACATGTTGGACTCATCTGCCATGTAGCTAGTCCTATGTATATGAACATGTCGGACTACTCTGACATGTATCTAGCTCTCAGTATATGGACACGTTGGATTCATCTACCATGTAACTGGAGCTCTATATATGTAAATGTTGCACTACTCTGACATGTAGCTAGCCCTCTGTGTTTGGACATATTGCACTTATCTTCCATGTAGCTAGAACTCTGTATATGGAAATGCTGCAACAATCTGCCATGTAGCTTGCTCTCTCTTTATGGACATTTTGGACTCATCAGTCATGTAGATAGGTCTCTCTACATGGATATGTTGGACTCATCTGCCATGCAGGTAGCCCTCTGTATAGGAACATATTGGACTTGTCTGCTATGTAGCTTGTTCTTTGTTTATGGGCATGATGGACTCATCAGCCATGTAATCAGCTCTCTCTGTATGAACATGTTGGACTCAATGGCCTTGTAGCTAGTTCTCTATATATACACATGTTGGACTCATCTGCCATGTAGCTAACTCTCAGTATATGAACATGTTGGATGCATCTGCCATGCAGCTAGTACTCTGTATATGGACGTGTTGGATTACTCTGCCATGTAGCTAGCACTCAGTATATAGACATGTTGGACTCATCTGCCATGTAGCTAACTCTCAGTATATGAACATGTTGGATGCATCTGCCATGCAGCTAGTACTCTGTATATGGACGTGTTGGATTACTCTGCCATGTAGCTAGCACTCAGTATATAGACATGTTGGACTCATCTGCCATGTAGCTAAAAATCTGTATATGGATATGTTGCACTAATATGCCATGTAGCTACCTCTGTATATGGACATTTTGGACTCGTCAGTCATGTAGCTAGCTCACTCTACATGGATATGTTGGACTGATCTGCATTGGAGGTAGCCCTCTGTATATGAACATATTGGAATTGTCTACCATGAAGCTCGCTTCCTGTGTATGATCATGTAGGACTCAACTGCCTTGTAGCTAGCCCTCTATATATACACATGTCGGACTCATCTGCCATTAGTTAACTCTCAGTATATGAACATGTTGGACTCACTTGCCATGTAGCTAGTACTCTGTATATGGACATGTTGGACTACTCTGCAATGTAGCTAGAACTCTGTATAAGGAATTGTTGCACTACTCAGGCATGTAGTTAGCTCTCTGTATATGGACATTTTGGACTAGTCTGCCATATATATAGCTCTGTGTACACGGATACGTTGGACTTGTATGCCATGTCACTAGCTTTCTCTATATGGACATGTTGGACTCATCAGCCACGTATCAAGCTCTCTGAGTATGAACATGTTGGACTCATCTGCCTTTTAGCTTGTGTCTATATATATACACATGTTGGACTCATCTTCCATGTAGCTAACTCTCAGTGTATGGACATTTTGGACTCAGCTGCCATGCAGCTAGTACTCTGTATATGGACGTGTTGGATGACTCTGCCATGTAGCTAGCACTCAGTATATAGACACGTTGGACTCATCTGCCATGTAGCTAGAAGTCTGTATATGGATATGTTGCACTACTATGCCATGTAGCTACCTCTGTATATGGACATTTTGGACTAGTCTACCATGTAGCTAACTCTCTGTGCAAGGATAGGTTGGACTGATCTGCCATGTAGGCAGCTCTCTGTATATGAACATATAGGACTTGTCTGCCATGTAGCTAGCTCTATATATGGACTTGTTGGATTCATCAGACATGTAGCCAGCTCTATCTGTATGAATGTGTTGGATTCATCTGACTTGTAGCTAGCCCTCGATATATGCACACGTTGTAATCATCTGCCATGTAGCTAACTCTCAGTATATGGATATGTTGGATTCACCTGCCATGTAGCTAGTACTCTGTATATGGACATGTTGGACTACTCTGCCTTATAGCTAGCTCTCAGTATATGGACACATTGGACTCATCTGCCATGTAGCTAACTTTCAGTATATGGACATGTTGGACTCATCTGACATGTAGCTAGTTCTCAGTATATGGACACACTGAACTCAACAGCCATGTACCCAGTTATCTGTGTATTAACATGTAGGACACATCTGATATTTAGTTTACCCTTTAAATGGACACATGTTGGGCACATCTGCCATGTGTCTAGTACTCTGTATATGGACATGCTGGACTGCTCTGCCATGTAGCTAACTCTCAGTATATGGACATGTTGGACTCATCTGCCATGTAGCTAGTACTCCGTATATGGACATGTTGGACTACTCCACCATGTAGCTAGCGCTCAGTCTATGGACACTTTGGACTCCTCTCTCATGTGGCTAGATATCTGTATATGGATATGTTGCACGACTATGCCATGTAGCTACCTGTGTATATGGACATTTTGTACTAGTCTGCCATGTAGCTAACTCTCTGTGCATGCATATTTTCGACTGATTTGCCATGTAGGTATCTATGTGTATATGAACATATTGGACTTGTCTGCTATGTAGCTAGCTTACTGTATATGGACATATTGGACTCATCAGTCATGTATCAAGCTCTGTGTGTATGAACATGTTGGACTCATCTGCCTTGTAGGTAGCCCTCTAAATATACACATGTTGGACTCATCTGCCATGTATCTAGAACTCTTTATATGGAAATGTTGCACTACTCTGCCCTGTAGCTCGCTCTCTGTATATGGACACATTGGACACATCTGCCATGTAGTTAGAACTCTGTATATGGAAATGTTGCACTACTCTGCCACGTAGCTAGCTCTCTGTATATGGACACGTTGGACTCATCTGCCATGTAGCTAGAACTCTGTATATGGAAATGTTGTGCTACTCTTCCATGTATCTAGTTCTCTGTATATGGACATGTTGGACTCATTGAAAGGGGAAGAACAACCCTGGTGCCGCTCATCAACCACACATCACTCCAAATGGCCCATCTAGAGACTTTTATTCAGAGTGACGAAGATAACCTCTGCAGGAGAGGGAAGGCAGGAGGCAGAAGTGAGGAGAGAAAGAAGGAAGAGAGAATCAACCAGAAGGGAGGGGATTTATATAACTTCAACAGGAAGGTGCAGTGATTTAGCTCTGTCCTATCAAAAAAAAATGTTGTCCTTAAACTATGTGCCTTATACCTTAGGGCGGGGAACAGACAAAATGCAGTTGGAGGGAAGGGAGAGGGTAGAACCGGAAGGTATTTTAGCATTGTAACTCTCATCAGACATGTTGCCAGCTCTCGCTGCATGGGCATGTTGGACTCAAATGCCATGTAGCTAGTCCTCTATGTATTCACATGCTGGACTCTTCTGCCATGTAGCTAACTCTCAGTATATGAATGTTCGACTCATCTGCCATGTAGCTAGAACTGTGTATATGGAAATGTTGTACCACTTTGCCATCTAACTAGCTCTCTGTATATGGACATTTAGGACTCTTCTGCTATGTAGGTAACTCTCTGTGCATGGCTATGTTGGACTGATCTGCCAGGTAGGTAGCTCTCTGTATATGAACATATTGGACTTGTCTGCCATGTAGCTGGCTCTCTGTACATGGCCATGTTGGATTCATCAGTCATGCAGCCGGCTTTCTCTGTATGAATGTATTGGACTCATATGACTTGTAGCTAGCCCTCGATATATACACACGTTGGAATCATCTGCCATGTAGCTAACTCTCAGTATATGGATATGTTGGCCTCTCCTGACATTTAGCTAATACTCTGCATATGGACATGTTGGATTCTTCTGCCATGTAGCTTGTACTCTGCATATGGACATGTTGGACTACTCTGCCTTATAGGTAACACTCAGTCTATTGATACTTTGGACTCATTTGTCATATGTCTAGAAATCTATATATGGATATGTTGCACTACTATGCCATGTAGCTACCTGTGTATATGGACATTTTTGACTAGTCTGCCATGTAGCTAACCCTGTGTGCCTGGATATGTTGAACTGATCTGCCATGTAGGTAGCTCTCTGTATATGAACATATTGGACTTGTCTGCCATGTAGCTAGTACTCTGTGTATGGACATGTTGGACTACTCTGCCATGTAGCTAGCTCTCTGTATATGGACGTGTTGGATTCATCAGCCATGCAGCCAGCTTTCTCTGTATGAACGTGTTGGACTCATCTGACTTGTAGCTAGCCCACCATATATACACACGTTTGAATCATCTGCCATGTAGCCAACTCTCAGTATATGGATATGTTGGCCTCAACTGACATGTAGCTAATACTCTGTATATGGACATGTTGGACTACTCTTCCATATAGCTAGCTCTCCATATATGGACACGTTGGACTCATCTGCCATGTAGCTAGAATCCTTTATATGGAAATGTTGCACTACTCTGCCATGCAGCTAGCTCTCTGTATATGGACATTTTGGACCCATCTGCCATTTAGCTAGCTCTCTGTGCATGGACATGTTGGACTGTTCTGCCATGTAGGTAGCTCTCAGTATATGAACATATTGGGCTTGTCTGCCATGGAGGTAACTCTCAGAATATTGACATCTTGGACTCAACAGCCATGTAGCCAGCTATCTGTGTATTAACATGTTGGACTCATCTGACTTGTAGTTTGCCCTCTGAATGTACACGTGTTGGACTCATCTGTCTTGTAGATAACTCTCAATATATGGACATGTTGGACTACTCTGCCATGTAGCTAGCTCTCAGTATATAGACATGTTGGACTCAGCAGCTATGTAGCCAGCTATCTGTGTATTAAAATGTTGGACACATCTGATATTTAGCTTGCCCTTTAAATGTACACATGTTGGACACATCTGCCATGTGTCTATTACTCTGTATATGGACAAACTGGACTACTCTGCCATGTAGCTAACTCTCAGTATATGGACATGTTGGACTCATCTGCCATGAAGCTTGTACTCTGTGTATGGACATGTTGGATTACTCTGCTATGTAGCTATCTCTCAGTATATGGACACATTGGACTCATTTGCCATGTAGCTAGAACTCTGTATATGGAAATGTTGCACTACTCTGCCATGTATCTAGCTCTCTACATATGGACATTTTGTAATTGTCTGCATTTACCTAGCTCTCTGTGTATGGATATGTTGGACTGATCTGCCAGGTAGGTTGCTCTCTGTATATGAAAATATTACACTTGTCTGCCAGGAAGCTAGCTCACTCTATATGGACATGTTGGACTCATCAGCCATGTAGCCAGGTCTCTCTGTATGAACATATTGGACTCATCTGTCTTGTAGCTAACCCTCTAAATATACCCACGATGGACTCTTGGGCCATGTAACTAACTCCCAGTATATGGACATCATTGACTCATCTGCCATGTAGCTAGTACTCTGTATATGTACATGTTGAACTACTCTGCCATGTAGCTAGCACTCAGTCTATGGACACGTTGGACTCATATGCCATTTAGCTAGAACCCTGTAGATGGAAATGTTTCACTACTCTGCCATGTAGCTACTTCTCTGTATATGGACACATTTAACTCATCTGCCATGCAACTAGAACTCTGTTTATGGACATGTGGCCCTTCTCTGCCATGTAGCTACCTCCGCATATGGACATTTGGGACTCGTGTGCCATGTAGGTAGCTCTTTTTGCATGGATATGTTGGATTGATCTGCCATGTTGATAGCTCTCTGTATATGAACATATTGGACTTTACTGCCATGTAGCTAGCTCTCTGTATATGGACATGTTGGACTCATCAACCATGTAGCCTGCTCTCTCTGAATGAACATGTCCGACTCATCTGACATATAGATAGCCCTCTAAATACACACATGTTGCACTCATCTTCCATGTAGCTAACTCTCATTATATGGACATGTTGGACTCATCTGTCATGTAGCTAGTAATCTATATATGGACATCTTGGACTACTCTGCAATGTAGCTAGCTTTCACTATATGGACCCTTTGGACTTATCTTCCAAGTAGCTAGAACTCTGTATATGGACATGTTGCACTACTCTGCCATTCAGCTAACACCGTATATCGATATTTTGGACTTGTCTGCAATGTAGGTAGCTCTTTATGCATGGACATGTTAGACTGATCTGTCATGTTGGTAGCTCTCTGTATATGAACATATTGGACTTGTCTATCATGTAACTAGCTATCAGTATATGGACATGTTGGACTCATCAGCCTTGTAGACAACTCTCTGTGTATGAACATGTTGGACTCATCTGCCTTGTAGCTAGCCCTCTAAATTGACACATGTTTTACTCATCTGCCATGAAGCTAACTCTCAGTTTATGGACATGGTGGACTGATCTGCCATGTAGCTAGTACTCTATACATGGACATCTTGCAAAACTCTGCCATGTAGCTAGCTCTCAGTATATGGACACATTGGACTCATCTGCCATGTTGTTAGAACGCTGGGCATGTTGCACTACTCTGCCATGTAGCTGCCTCTGTATATGGACATTTTGGACTTGTCTGCCATGTAGCTAGCTCTCTGTGCGTGGATATGTTGGACTGATCTGACATGTAGGTAGCTCTCTCAGTATAAACATGTTGGACTCATCTGCCTTGTAGCTATCCCTGTAAATATACACATGTTGGACTCATCTACCATGTAGCTAACTCTCAGTGTATGGACATGTTGGACTCATCTGCCTTGTTGCTAGTACTCTGCATATGAACATGTTGGACTACTCTGCCATGTATCTAACTCTCAGTATATGGACACGTTTAACTCATCAACCATGTAGCCAGCTCTCTCTGTATGAACATATTGGACTCATCTGCCTTGTAGCTAGCCCTTTAAATATACACATGTTGGACTCATCGGCCATGTAGCTAACTCTCAGTATGTGGACATCTTGGACTCATCTGCCATGTAGCTAGTACTCTGTGTATGGACATTGGACTATTCTACTATGTAACTAGCTCTCAGTATATAGACACATTGGTCTCATTTGCCATGTAGCTCAAACTCCGTATATGGAAATGTTGCACTACTCTGCCATGTAGCTAGCTCTCTGTATATGTACATTTTGGACTCGTTTGCCATGTAGCTAGCTCTCTGAGCATGGATATGTTGGACTGATCTGCCATGTAGGTAGCTCTCAATGTATGAACATATTGGACTTCTCTGCCATGTAGCTAGCTTTCAGTATTTGTACATGTTGGACTAAACTGTCCTATAGCCAGCTCTCTGTGTATGAACATGTTGGACTCAACTGCTAGCCCTCTAAATATACACAACTTGGACTCATCTGCCATCTAGCTAGCTCTCAGTATATGGACATGTTTGACTCATCTGCCATGTAGCCAGCTCTCTCTGTATGAACATGTTGGATTCATCTGCCTAGTAACTAGCCCACTATATATACTCATGTTGGACTTGTCTGCCATGTAGCTAACTCTCAATATATGGTCATGTTGGACTCATCTCCCATGTAGTTAGCTCCAAATACATGGACACGTTGGACTTATCTGTCATGTAGCTAGAACTCGGTATATGAACATGGTGGACTACTCTGCCATGTAACTAGCTCTTAATATATAGACACGTTGGAATCATCTGCCATGTAGCTAGAACTCTGAATATGGAAATGTTGCACTAATTTGCCATGTAACTAACTCTCTGTATATGGATATTTTGGACTCATCTACCATGTAGCTAACTCTCTGTGCATGGATATGTTGGACTGATCTGCCATGTATGTAGCTATCTATATATGAACATATTAGACTCGTTTGCCATGTAGCTAGCTCTCTGTATATGGAAATGTTGGCATCATCTGTCATGTACCCAGCTCTCTCTGTACGAACATTTTGGACTCATCGGCCTTTTAGCTAGTCCTCTATATATATACACACATATTGGACTCATCTGCCATATAGCTAGAACTCTATACATGGATATGTTGCACTACTCTGCCATGTAGTTAACTCTCCGTATATGGAAATTTTGGACTCGTCTGCCATGTAGGTAGATCTCTGTACATGGATATGTTGGAATGATCTTCCGTGTAGGTAGCTCTCTGTATATGAACATATTGGACTTGTCTGCCTTGTAGCTAGTTCTCAGTATATGGACATGTTGGATTCATCAGATATGTAGCCAGCTCTCTCAGCATGAACATGTTGGATGCATTTGCCTTGTAGCTAGCCCTGTATATATACGCATGTTGGACTCATCTACCATGCTGCTAACTCTCAGTCTATGGACATCTTGGACTCATCTGCCATGTAGCTAGTACTCTCAATGTGGACAGTTTGGACTCATTTGCCAGTGGCTCGTACTCTGTATATGGAAATGTTGGACTACTCTGCATTGAAGCTATCTCTCAGTATATGGACATGTTGGACTCATCTGCGATGTAGCTAGAACTATATATATGGAAATGTTGCACTACTCTGCCGTGTACCTAGCTCTCTCTATACAGACACGTTGGACTTATCTGCCATGTAACTAGAATTCTGTATATGAAAATGTTGTACTACTCTGCCATGTAGTTAACTCTCTGAATATGGACACGTTGGACTCATCTGCTATGTAGCTAGAGCTCTGTATATGGAATTGTTGCACTACTCTGCCATTAAGCTTGCTCTCTGTATAAGAACATTTTGGACTCGTCTGCCATGTATCTAGCTCTCTGTACATGGATATGATGGACTGATCTGTTATGTAGGTAGTTCTCTGTATATGAACATATTGGATTTGTCTGCCATGGAGCTAGCTCTCAGTATATGGACCTGTTGGACTCATCAGCCATGTATCCAGCTCTCTGTGTATGAACATGTTGGACTCATCTGCCCTGTAGCTAGCTCTCAATATATGGATATGTTGGACTTATCCACCATATAGCTAGTACTCTGTATATGGTCATGTTGGACTACTCTGCCATGTAGCTAGATACCAATATATGAATACATTGGACTCATTTGTCATGTAGAAAGAATTCTGTATATGGAAATGTTATGCTACTCTGCCATGTAGCTAGCTCTCTCTGTATGGATAAGGTGGACTACTCTGCCATGTAGCTAGAACTCTTTACATGGAAATGTTGCACTGCACGACCATGTAGCTAGCGCTCTGTATATGGAAACGTTGGACACGTCTGACATGTAGCTAGAACACTGTATATGGAAATGTTGCACTACTCTGCCATGCAGCTAGCTCTCTCTATATGGATATTTTGGACTCTTGTGCCATATATCTAGCTCTCTGTCCATGGATAAGTTGGACTGATCTGCCATGAAGGTAGCTCACTGTATATGAACATATTGGACTTTTCTGCCATGTAGCTAGCTCTCAGTATATGAACATGTTGGACTCATCAGACATGTAGTCAGCTCTCTATGTAGGAACATGTTGGACTCATCTGCCTTGTAGCTAAGAACACTATAAATATACACATGTTCGACTCATCTGCCTTGTAGTTAACTCTCAGTATATGGACATGATGGACTCATCTGCCATGTAGCTAGTACTCTGTATATAGACATGTTGGACAACTCTGCATTTAGCTAGCTCTTAGTATATGGACATGTTGGACTCATCTGCCATGTAGCTAGACCTCTGTATATGGATATGTTGGATTACTCTGCCATGAAGCTAGCTCTCTGAATATGGATATGTTAGACAGATCTGCCTTGTAGCTAGCCCTCTAAATATATACACTTTTGACTCATCTGCCATTTAGCTAACTCTCAGTGTATGGACATGTTGCACTCATCTGCCATGTAGCTAGTCCTCTGTATATGGACATTTTGGACTACTCTGCCATGTAGCTAGCTCACAGTATATGGACACGTTGGACTCATCATCCATTTAGCTAGAAGTCTGCATATGGAAATGCTGCACTACTCGACTACATAGCTACTCCACTGTATATGGACATTTTAGACGCAAGTGACATGTACTTAGCTATGTGTACATGGATATGTTGGACTACTCTGTTTTGTAGCTAGTTCTCTGTATATGAACATGATAGACTCATCTGCCATGTAGCTAGGTCTCTGTGCATGGATATGTTGGACTGATCTGCCATGTAGTCAGCTCTCTGTATATGAACATATGGAACTTGTCTTCCATGTAGCTTGCTCTGTTTGCATGGATATGTTGGACTGATCTGCCATGTAGGTAGCTCGCTGTATATGAACATATTCGACATCTCTGCCATGTAGCTAGCTTTCAGTATATCGACATGTCGGACTCATCAGCCATGTAGCCAGCTCTCTCTGTATGAACATGTTGGATTCATGTGTCTTGTAGCTAGCCCTCTAAATATACACATGTTGCACTCTTCTGCCATGTAGCTAACTCTCAGTATTTGGACAAGTTGAACTCATCTGTCATGTAGCTAGAACTCTGTATATGTAAATGTTGCACTACTCTGCCATATAGCAAGCTCTCTGTATGTGGACATTTTTGACTCGTCTGCCATGTAGATAGCTCTTGGTGCATGAATATGTTGGACTGATCTGCCATGTACTTAGCTTTCCGTATATGAACATATGGACCTTGTCTTCCATGTAGCTAGCTCTCTGTATATGGACATGTTGAACTACTCTGTAATGTAGCTAGCTCTCAGTATATGGTATATGGACGAGTTAGACACATGTGCCATGTAGCGAGAACTCTGTACATGGAAATGTACTTCTCTGCCATGTAGCTAGCTTTGTGTATATGGACATTTTGGACTCGTCTTCCATGTAGCTAGCTCTCTGTGCATGGATATGTTGGACTGATCTGCCACGTAGGTAGCTCACTGTACATGAACATATTGGACTTCTCTGCCATGTAGCTAACTCCCAGCATATGGATATGTTTGACTAATCTGCCATGTACCTAGTATTCTGTATATGGATATGTTGGACTACTCTGCATGTAGGTAGCTCTCAGTATATGGACATGTTGGACTCATGTGCCATGTAGCTAGAATTCTGTATATGGAAATGATGCACTACTCTACCAAGTATGTAGCTTTCTCTATTTGGACATTTTGGGTTCGTCTGATATGTAGCTAGCACTCAGTGCATGGATATGATGGAGTAATCTGCCATGTAGCTAGCTCTCTGTATATGAATATATTGGACTTGTCTGCCATGTAGCTAGCTCTCTGTATATGGACATGTTGGACTCATCAGCCTTGTAGCTAGTCCTCTATATATACACATGTTGTACTCATCTGCCATGTAACTAACTCTCAGTATAGGGACATGTTGGACTCATCTGCGATGTAGCTTGTACTCTATATATGGACATGTTGGACTACTCTGCAATGTAGCTAGCTCTCAGTATATGGTCATGTTGGACTCATCTGCCCTGTAAGTAGAACTCTGTATATGGAAATGTTGCACTACTCTGCCATGTACCTAGCTCTCTGTATATGGATATTTTGGATTTGTCTAAGTTGGACTGATCTGCCATGCTTGTAGCTCTCTTTATATGAATATATTGGACTTGTCTGCCATTTAGCTATCTCCCTGTATATGGAAATGTTGGACTCATCAGCCATGTAGACAACTCTGTCTGTATGAAAATGTTGGACTCATCTGCCTTGTAGCTTGCCCTCTATTTATACACATGTTAGACTCATCTGCCATGTAGCTAATTCTCAGTATATGAACATGTTGGACTCATCTGCCATGTAGCTAGTATTCTATATATGGACATATTGGACTTCTCTGCCATGTAGCTATCTCTCAGTATATGGACACATTGAACTCATCTGTCATGTAGCTAGAACTCTGTATATGGAAATGATGCCCTACTATGCCATGTAGCTAGCTATCTGTACATGGACATTTTGGACTTGTCTGCCATGTAGCTAGCTCTCTGTGCATGTATATGATGAACTGATATGCCATGTAGGTATCTCTGTGTATATGAACATATTGGACTTGTCTACCATGTAGGTAGCTCACAGTATATGCACATGTTGGACTCATTAGCAAAGTATCCAGCTCTCTAAGAACATATCGCACTCATTTGATTTGTAGCTTGCTCTATAAAAATACACGTTGTACTCATCTGCCATGTACTTAACTCTCAGTATATGGATATGTTGGACTTATCTTCCATGTAGTTATTACTCTGTATATGGACATGTTGTACTACTCTTCCAAGTAACTAGCTCTCAATATATGGACATGTTGGACTCATCTGCCATGTAGCTAGAAATCTATATATGGAAATGTACTACTCTGCCATGTACCTAGCTCTCTGTATATGGATCTTTTGGACTCATCTGTCATGTTTCTAGCTCTCTGTGCATGGATATGTTGGACTGATCTGCCACATAGGTAGCTCTCTGTATAAGAAGATAATGGAGTTGTCTGACATAAAGCTAGCAACCTGTATATGGACATGTTTGACTCATCAGCCATGTAGACAGCTCTCTTAGTATGAACATGTTTTACTCATCTGCCATGTAGCTATTACTCTGTATATGGACATGTTGAAGTACTCTTCCATGTAGCTAGCTTTCAGTATATGGACACAATGGGCTCATCTGCCATGTAGCTGGAACTCTGTATATGGAAATAATGCACTACTCCACCATGTAGCTAGCTTTCTGTATTTGGACATTTTGGACTCGTCTGCCATGTAGCTAGATTTCTGTGCATGGATATGTTGGACTGATCTGCCATGCTTGTAGCTCTCTGTATATGAACATATTGGACTTGTCTGCCATGGAGTTAGCTCTCTGTATATAGCCATGTTGGACTCATCAGTCATGTAGCCAACTCTCTCTGTATGAACATGTGGGATTCATCTACCATTTAGCTAGTACTCTGTATGTGAACATGCTGAACTACTCTGCCATGTAGCTAGCTCTCTGTGCATGGATATGTGGACTGATCTTCTACGTAGGTAGCTCTCTGTATATGAACATATTCGACTTGTCTGCCAGGTAGCTAGCTTTCTGTATATGGAAATGTTGCACTCATCAGACATGTAGCCATCTCTCTTTATGAACATGTTGGACTCAACTTCCTTGTAGCTTGTAATCTATATATACACATGTTGGACTCATCTACCATGTAGCTAACTCTCAGTATATGAACATGTGGGACTCATCTGTCATTTAGCTAGTACTCTGTATATGCACATGTTGGACTCATCTGCCATGTAACTGGAACACTGTATATGGAAATGATGCACAAGGAAGATTAATTAAACTTGTCTATATACTGAGAGCTAGTTATATGTCAGCCGATTCCAAATGTCCATATACAGAGATCTAGCTAAATGGAAGAGAAGTGCATCTTTTCCATATACAGATTTCAAGTTACATGGCAGATGAGTCCAAAGAGTCCATTTACTGTGAGCTAGCTTCATGGCAGAGTAGTCCAACATGTCCATATACAGGATACTAGCTACATGACAGATAAGTCCAACTGGTCTACATAAATAGAGCTAATTATATAGCAGAGTAGTTCATCATATCCATATACAGAGTTCAAGCTACATTACAGATGAGTCCAACTTGTCTATATACAGAGAGCTAACTACATGGCAGAGTAGTTCCACATGTATATATACAGCTACATGGCAGGGTAGTACAACGTTTCCATATACAAAGTTCTATCTACATAGCAGATGTGACCAACTTGTCCACATACTGAGAGCTAGCTACATAGCAGACAAGTCCAATATCTTCATATACAGAGCGCTACCTACCTGTCAGATCAGTCCAACATATCCATTTACAGAGAGCTTGCTACATGGCAGACGAGTCCAAAATGTCCATATACAGAGAGCTAGCTACATGGCAGAGTAGTCCAACAT
>NW_006408881.1:2015540-2029307 GCF_000296735.1 Chrysochloris asiatica
AAAATGTCCATATACAGAGAGCTAGCTACATGGCAGAGTAGTCCAACATGTCCATATACAGGGTACTAGTTACAAGCAGATGAGTCCAACTTGTCTTTATACGTGGTAGAGTAGTATCTCATTTTTATATACAGAGTTCAAGATACATGGCAAATGAGTCCTAAGTTTTCATATACTTAGAGCAATCTACAGGGCAGAGTAGTGCAACATGTCCATATACAGGGTACTAGCAACATGTCAGATGAGTCCAACATGTCCATATACTGAGAGCTAGCTACATGACAGACATGTCGAATATGTTCATATACAGAGAGCTAGCTGCATGGCAGAGTAGTGGAACATTTCCATATACAAAGTTCTAGCTACAAGGTAGATGAGTCCAATTTGTCTATATACAGAGAGCTGGCTACATGGCAGAGTAGTTCAACATGTCAATATACAGGGTACTAGTTACATGTCAGACGAGTCCAACATGTCTATTTACTGAGAGCTAGCTACATGGCTAACAAGTCCAATATGTTCATATACAGAAAACTACCTACTTGGCAGATCAGTCCAACAAATCCATGTACAGAGATCTAGCTACATGGAAGATGAGTCCAAAATGTCCATATACAGAGAGCTAGCTACATGGTAGTGTAGTCCTACATGTCCACATACAGGGTACTAGCTTCAGGGCAGGTGAGTCAAACTTGTCCATATACTGAGAGCTAGCTAAATGACAGAGTACTCCAACATGTCCATAATCAGGGTTCTATCTACAAGGCTGATGTGTCTAACTTGTCTATATAGAGAGTGGTAGCTACATGGCAGAGTAGTGAATCATTACCATATACACAGTTCAAGCCACATGGCAGATGAGTCCAAAGTGTTCATATACTTTGAGCTATTTACATGGCAGAGTAGTGCACCATGTCCATATACAGGGTAATAGCAACATGTCAGATGAGTCCAACATGTCCATATACTGAGAGCTATCTACATGGCAGACAAGTAAAATATATTCATATACAGAGAGCTAGGTACAAGGCAGAGTAGTGCAACATTTCCATATATAGAGTTCTAGCTACATGTTACTTGTGTCCAACGTGTCCAAATACTGGGCACTACTGATGTTGCAGACAAGTCCAATATGTTCATTTTCAGAGTGCTAGCTACATGGCAGGGTAGTGCAACATTTCCATATACAGGTTCTAGCTAAAATGAATCCAAATGTCCATATACAGAGAGCTAGCTACATGGTAGGGTAGTGCAACATTTCCATATACAGAGTTATAGCTACATGGCAGTTGTGTCCAACGTGTCCAAATAATAAGAGTTAGCTACGTGGTAGAGTAGTGCAACATGTCCATATACACCTTACTAGCTACATGACAGATGTGTCCAACATGTCCATATACTGAGAGCTATCTACATAACAGAGTAGTCCAACATGTCCATATACAGGGTACTAGCTACATGTCAGATGAGTCCAACATGTCCATATACTGAGAGCTAGCTAAATGGCAGACAATTCCAATATGTTCATATACTAAGAGCTAGCTAAATGGCAGACAATTCTAATATGCTCATATACAGAAAACTACGTACTTGGCAGATATGTACAACATATCCATGTACAGAGAGCTAGCTACAAGGCAGAGGAGTCCAAAATGTCCATATACAGAGAGCTGGCTACATGGCTAAGTAGTCCAACATGTCCATGTACAGGATACTAGCAACAAGGCATATAAGTCCAACTTGTCTATATACAGAGAGCTAGACACATGGCAGAGTAGTGGATCATTTCCATATAGAGAGTTCAAGATGCATGGCAAATGAGCCCAATTTGTCTATATACAAAGAGCTAGCTACATGAAATAGTAGTGCATCATTTCCATATACACAGTTCAAACAACATGGCAGATGAGTCCAAAATGTTCATATACTGAGAGCTAGCTACATGGCAGAGTAGTCCAACATGTCCATATAAAGATTACTATTACATGGCAGACAAGTCCAATATGTTCATGTGCAGAGAGCTACCTACTTGTCAGATCAGTCCACCATATCCATGTAAAGAGAGCTAGCTACATGGCAGAGTAGTGAAACATTTCCTTATACACATTTCAAGATTCATGAGATGAGTCCAAAGTGTTCATATACTGTGAGATAGCTACATGACAAAGTACTTCAACATGTCCCTATAAAGAGTACTAGCTACATCGCTGACAAGCCCAATATGTTCATATACAGAGAGCTACCTACTTGGCAGATAGGTCCAACATATCCATGTACAGAAATCTGCCTACATGGTAGACGAGTCCAAATTGTCCATATACAGAGAGCTAGCTACATGGCAGTGTAGTACAACATTTCCATATACAAAGTTCTATCTACATATCAAATGTGACCAACTTGTCCATATACTGAGAGCTAGCTACATAGCAGACAAGTCCAATATCTTCATATACAGAGTGCTAACTACCAGGCAGATCAGTCCAACATATCCATTTACAGAGAGATTGCCACATATCAGACGAGTACAAAATGTCCACATACAGAGAGCTAGGTACATGGCAGAGTATTCCAACATGTCCATATACAGGGTACTAGTTACAAGCAGATGAGTCGAACTTGTCTTTATACAACGAGGTATCTACATGGTAGAGTAGTACATCATTTCTATATACAGATTTCAAGATACATGACAGATGAGTCCTAAGTTTTCATATACTTAGAGCAATCTACATGGCAGAGTAGTGCAACATGTCCATATACAGGGTACAAGCTACATATCAGATGAGACCAACATGTACATATCCTGAGAGCTAGCTAAATGGCAGACATGTTCAATATGTTCATATACTGAGAGCTAGCTGCATGGTAGAGTAGTGAAACATTTCCATCTACAGGGTACTAGCTTCAGGGCAGGTGAGAAAACTTGTCCATATACTGAGAGCGAGCTACATGGCAGAGTAGTCCAACATGTCTATAATCAGGGTTCTAGCTAAAAGCCAGATGAGTCTAACTTGTCTATATAGAGAGAGCTAGCTACATGGCAGAGTAGTGAATCATTACCATATACAAAGTTCAAGCCACATGGCAGATGAGTCCAAAGTGTTCATATACTTTGAGCTATCTACATGGCAGAGTAGTGCACCATGTACATACACAGGGTACTAGCTACAATGCAGATGAGTCCAACATGTCCATATACTGAGAGCTAGCTACATGGCAGACAAGTCCAATATATTCATATACAGAGAGCTAGGTACATGGCAGAGTAGTGCAACATTTCCATATATAGAGTTCTAGCTACATGTTACTTGTGTCCAATGTGTCCAAATACTGGGCACTACCTACATGGCAGACAAGTCCAATATGTTCATATAGACAGTGCTAGCTACATGGCAGGGTAGTGCAACATTTCCATATACAGAGTTCTAGGTACATGGCAGATGTGCCCAACATGTCCATATACTGAGAGCTAGCTACATGGCAGACAAGTCCAATATGTTCATATGCAGAAAGCTACCTACTTGGCAGATCAGTCCACCATATCTTTTTAAAGAGAGCTAGTTACATGGCAAAGTAGTCCAACATGTGCATATACAGCGTACTAACTTCAAGGCAGATGAGTCTAAGTTGTCCATATACTGAGAGCAAGTTACATGGCAGAGTAGTCAAACATGTCCATATAAAGGATGCTAGCTACATAGCAGATTAGTCCAATATGTTCTTATACAGATAGCTACCTGCTTATCAAATCACCCCACATATCCAGGTACAGAGAGCTGGCTACATGGCAGTGTAGTGCAACATTTCAATATACAGCATTCTAATAACAAGTCAGATGAGTCTAACTTGTCTATATACAGAGGGCTAGTTACATGGCAGAGTAGTGCAACATTTCCATATACAGAGTGCTAGCTACATGGCAGATGTGTCCAACGTGTCCATATACTGAGAGCTAACTACATGGCAGAGAAGTCCAACATGATGATATACAGGGTACTAGCTATATGGCGGATGTGTCCAATGTGTTCATATACTGAAAGCTACTTACCTGACAGATCAGTCCAGCATATCCATGCACTGAGAGCTAGATACATGTCAGTAGAGTCCAAAATGACCATATACAGAGAGCTTGCTAAATGGCAGAGTAGTCCAACATGTCCATATACAGGGTACTAGCTACAAGGCTGATGAGTCCAACTTGTCTATGTAAAGAGAGCTAGCTACATGGCAGAGTAGTGCATCATTTCCACATACAGAGTTCAAGATACATGGCAGATGAGCCCAAAGTGTTCATATAATTAGAGCAATCTACGAGGCAGATGAGTCCAACAAGTCCATATATTGAGAGCTAGCTACATAGCAGACAAGTCCAATATGTTCATATATTGAGAGCTACCTACCTGACAGATCAGTCCAACATATCCATATACACAGAGTTTGCTACATGGCAGTTGAGGCCAAAATGTCCATATAGAGAGAGCTACCTACATGGCAGGGTAGTTCAACATTTCCAAATACGGAGTTCTAGCTACAAGGCAGATGAGTCCAACTTGTCTATATACAGACGGCTAGCTACATGACAGAGTAGTTCAACATGTCTATATACAGGGTACTAGCTACATGGCAGATGAGACCAACATGTCTGTATACTGAGAGCTAGCTACATGGCAGACAACTCCAAAATGTTCATATACAGAGAGCTAACTCCTTGGCAGATCAGTCTAACATATCCATGTACAGAGAACTAGCTACATGGCAAACGAGTCCATAATGTCCATATACAGAGAGCTAGCTGTATGACAGAGTAGAACAACATGTCCATATACAGGGTACTAGCTAACTCTCTGTACATGGATATGTTGGACTGATCTGCCAAGGTAGCTTTCCATATATGAACATATTGGATTTCTGTATATGGATATGCTGCACTCATCTGCAACGTAGCTGGTACCCTGTATATAGACATGTTGGACTACTCTGCCATGTAGCTAGGTCTCAGTATATGGACAAGTTGGACTCATCTGCCTTGTAGCTAGAACTCTGTATATAGAAATGTTGCACTACCCTGCCATGTAGCTAGCTTTCTGTACATGGATTGGTTGGACTGATCTGCGAAGTAGGTAGCTCTCTGCATTTGAACATATTGGACTTGTCTGCCATGTAGCTAGCACTCAGTAAATAGACAAGTTGGACACATCTGCCTTGTAGCTAGAACTCTGTACATGGATATGTTGGACTGATCTGCCAAGTAGGTAGCTCTCTGTATATGAACACATTGGACTTGTCTGCCATTTAGCTAGCTCTCAGTATATGGACACGTTGGACACATCTGCATAGTAGCTAGAACTCTGTATATGGAAATGATGCACTGCCCTGCCATGCAGCTAGCTGTATGTATATGAACATATTGGATTTGTCTGCCATTTACCCAGCTATCTGTACATGGATATGTTGAACTGATCTTCCAATAGGTAGCTCTCTGTCTATGAACATATTGATTTAATCTGCCAAGTACCTAGTTCCCTTTATATGTACATGATAGACTACTCTGCCGTGTAGCCAGCTCTCAGTATATGGACACGTTGAACACATCTACCATCTAGCTAGCTTTCTCTGTATGGACGTTTGGGACTCGTCGGCCATGTAGCTAGCTCTCTTTACATGGATATGTTGGACTGATCTGCCAATGAGGTAGCTCTCTCTATATGAACATATTGGACTTGTCCATTGAACTCTGTATATGAATATGATGCACTACTCGTCCATATAGCTTGCTCTCTTTATATTGACAAGTTGGACTCATCCGCCATGTAGCTAGTACCCTGTATATGGACATGTTAGACTACTCTGCCATGTAGCTAACTCTCTGTATATGAACATATTGGACTTGTCTGCCATGTATATAGCTCTCAGTATATGGACCTGTTGGACTCATCTGCCATGTAGCTAGTACCGTGTATATGGACATGTTGGACTACTCTGCCTTGTAGCTAGCTCTCAGTATATGGACGTGTTGGACTCATCTGCCATGTAGCTAGTAACCTGTATATGGACATGTAGGACTACTCTGCCATGTAGCTAGGCTCTGTATATAGACAAGTTGGACTCATCTGCCTTGTCACAAGAACTCTGTATATGGAAATATTGCACTACCATGCTATAAATCTAGCTCTCTGTAAATTGACAATTTGGACTCTTCTGACATGTAGATAGCTCTGTGTGCATGGATATTATGGACTGATCTGCCAAGTAATTAGCTCTCTGTATATAAACATATTGGACTTGTCTGCCACATAGCTAGCTCTCTGTATATGGACATGTTAGATTCATCTGTCAGGTAGCTAGTACCATGTATATGGATATGTTGGACTACACTACCAAGTAGGTAGCTCTAAGTATATGTACAAGTTGGACTCCTCTGCCATGTAGCTAGACTTCTGTATATTGAAATGTTGCACTCCCTACCATGTAACTAGCTCTCTCTATATGAACATATTGAACTTTTCTGCCATGTTGCTTGCTCTCAGTATATGGAAATGTGGATTCACCTGCCATGGAGCTAGAACTCTCTATATGGAAATGTTTCACTACCCTGCCATGTAGTGATCTCTCTGTTTATGAACATTTTGGCGTTATCTGCATTGTAGCTAGTACCCTGTATATGGACATGTTCCACTACTCTTCCATGTAGCAAGCTCTCTCTATATAGGCAAGTTGGATTCACCTGCCATGTAGCTTGAACTCTGTATATGGAAATGATGCAATACTCTGCAGTGTAGGTAGCTCTCATTATATAGACAAGTTGGACTCATCTGCCTTGTAGCTTGAACTCTGTATATGGAAATGTTGCACTACACTGCCATGTAGCTAGCTCTCTATACATAGACAAGTTGGACACATCTGCCTTGTAGCTTGATTCTGTATATGGAAATGTTGCACTACCCTGCCATGTAGCTAGCTTTCTGTATATGGATGCATTGAACACATCTGCCATGTAGCTAGAACTCTGTATATGTAAATATTGCACTACCCTGCCATGTAGCTAGCTCTCTGTATATGTAAATATTGTACTACCCTGCCATGTAGCTAGCTCTCAGAACATGGATATGTTGGACTGACCTGCCAAGTAGATAGCTTTCTTTATATGAACATATTGGACTCATCTGTTATGTAGCTAGTTCCCTGTATATGGACATGTTGGACTACTCTGCCATGTAGCTAGCGCTCAGTATATGGACACGTTGGACACATCTGGCATCTAGTGAGCTCTCTGCATATGGGCATTTGGGACTTGTATGTCATGTAGCTAGCTCTCTGTACATTGATATGTTGGACTGATCTGCCAAATAGGTAGCTTTCTATATATGAACATATGGGACTTCTCTGTCATGAAGCTATCGCTCAGTAATTGGACATGCTCTCTGCAGTGTAGGTAGCTCTCATTATATAGACAAGTTGGACTCATCTGCCTTGTAGCTAGAATTCTACATATGGAAATGTTGCACTACTCTGCCATGTAGCTAGCTCTCAGTATATGGACACATTGAACACATCTGCCATGTAGCTAGCTCTCTGTATATGGACATTTTGTACTTGTCTGCTAAGTATCTACCTCTCTGTACATGGATATGTTTGACTGATCTCCCAAGTAAGTAGACCTGTGTTTATGAACATATTGGATTTGTCTGCCATGTAGCTAGCTCCCAGTATATAGACATGTTGGTTTCATCTTCCATGTGACTAGTACCCTGTATATGGACATGTTGAACTACTCTGCCATGTAGCTAGCTGTCAGTATATGGACAGTTTTGACTCATATGCCATGTAGCTAGCACCCTGTATATGGAGATATTGGACTGATGTGCCATGTAGCTACCTCTCAGTATATGGACACATTTGACACATCTGCCATGTAGCTCTATATATGGATATTTTGTATTTGTCTGACATGTAATTAGCTCTCTGTTCATGGATATTTTGGACTGATCTGCCATGTAGGTAGCTCTCAATATATTCACACGTTGGACTCCTCTGCCATGTAGCTAGAATTCTGTGTATCGAAATGTTTCACTACACTGCCATGTAGCTAGCTATCTGTATATAAACAAGTAGGACTCATCTGCCTTGTAGCTAGAAATCTGTATATGGAAATGTTGCACTACCCTGCCATGTACCTAGCTCTCTGTATATGGACATTTTGGACTCCTCTGCCATATAGCTGGCTCTCTGTACATGAATATGTTGGACTGATCTGCCAAGTAGGTAGCTCTCTGTATAAGAACGTATTGGAGTTGTCTGCCATTTAGCTAGCTCTCAATATGTGGACATGTTGGACTCATCTGTCATGTATCGAGGACCCTGTATATATTCATGTTGTACTACTCTGCAATGTAGCTAACGGTCTGTATATGGACATGTTGGACGCATCCGCCATGTAGCTGGAACTCTATATATGGAAATGTTGCACTACCCTGCCATGTTGCTAGCTCTCTCTAAATGAACATATTGGACTTGTCTGCAATTTAGCTAGCTATCAGGTTATGGACACATTAGACACATCTGCCATGTAGCTTGTACTCTTTATATGGACATGTTGGACTACTCTGCCATGTAGCTAGCTCTCTGTATATGGACATTTTGGACACATCTGCCATGTAGCTAGCTCTCTGTACATGGACATGTTGGACAGATCTGCAAGTAGGTAGATCTGTGTTTATGAACATATTGGACTTGTCTGCCATGTAGCTAGCTCTCAGTATATGAACACTTTGGACTCATCTGCCATGTAGCTTGAACTCTGTATATGGAAATAATGCACAACTCTGCCATGTAGCTAGTTCTCTGTACATGGACATGTTGGACGGATCTGCCAAATGGGTACCTCTCTGTATATGAAAATATTGGACTTGTCTGCCAAGTATCTAGTGCCCTGTATATGGACATATTGGACTACTCTGCCATGTAGCTATCTCTCAGAATAGAGCCACGTTGGACATATCTTCCATGTAGCTAGAACCCTGTTGCACAACTCTGCCATGTAACTAGCTCACTGTATATACACCAGTTGGAATCATCTGACTTGTAGATGGAACTCTGCATATGGAAATGTTGCCCTATCCTGCCATGTACCTAACTCTCTGTATATGGACATTTTGGACTCATCTGACATGTAGCTAGCTCTCTGAACATGGATATGTTGGACTGATCTTCCAAGTAGGTAGCTTTCTGCATATGAATGCATTGGACTTGTCTGCCATGTAGCTGGCTCTCAGTATATCGACACGTTTGACACATCTGCCATGAAGCTAGAACTCTGTACATGGACATGTTGGACTACTCTGCCATGTAGCTAGCTCTCTTTATATGATCACTTTGGACTCATCTGCCATGTAGCTTGAACTCTGAATATGGAAATAGTGCACAACCCTGCCATGTAGCTAGCTCTCTGTATATGGACATTTTGGACTCGTCTGACATGTAACTAGCTCTCTGTACATGGAAATTTGGACTGATCTGGCACGTAGGTAACTCTCAATATATGGACACATTGGACACATCTGCCATGTAGCTAGAACTCTGTATATGGAAATGATGCACTACTCTGCCATGTAGCTAGCTCTCTGTTCATGGACACATTGTACACATCTGCCATGTAGCTAGAACTCTGTTGTATATGGAAATGTTGCACTACTCTGCCATGTAGCTAGCTTTCAGTATATGGACATTTTGTACTCATCTGTCATGTATCTAATACCCTGTATATGGACATGTTGTACTACTCTGCCATGTAGGTAGCTCTCAGTATATGGACAAGTTGGACACATCTACCATGTAGCTAGAACTCTGTTTATGGAAATGTTAAAATACCCTGCCATTTCGCTAGTTCTCTGTATAAAGACATATTAGATTCATCTTCCTTTTCACTAGAACTCTGTATATGGACATGTTGCAATACCTTGCCATGTAGCTAGCTCTCTGTATATGGGCATTTTCGATACATCTGCCATATAGCTAGCTCTCTGCACATGGTTATGTTGTAATGATCTGCCAAGTAGTTATCTCTCTGTATATGAACATATTGGACTTGTCTGCCATGTAACTAGCTCTCCGTATATGGACACCTTGGACATATCTGACATATAGCTTGTACTCTTTATATGGACATGTTGGACTGCTCTGCCATGTAGCTAGCTCTCAGTATATGAACACTATGGACTCATCTGCCATGTAGCTTGAACTCTGTATATGGAAATGATGCACAACTCTGCCATTTAGTTAGTTCTCTGTACATGGATATGTTGGACTGATTTGACAAGTAGGTAGCTCTCTATATATGAATATATTGGATCTGTCTGCAATGAATCTAGTACCTTGTATTTGGACATGTTGCACTACTCTGCCATGTAGCTTGCTCTCTGTATATAGACAAATTGGATTAATCTGCCTTCTAGATGGAATCCTGTATACAGAAATGTTGCACTATCCTTCCATGTAGCTAGCTCTCTGTATATGGACATATTAGACTCATCTGCCATGTAGCTAGTACCCTATATATGGGCATGCTGGTCTACTCTGCCATATAGCTAGCTCTGAGTGTATGGACACATTGGACACATCTGACATGTAGCTTGAATTCTGTATATGGAAAAGTTGCACTACCCTGCCTTGCAACTAGCTCTCTGTATATGAACATTTAGCACTCTTTTGACATGGATATGTTGGACTGATCTCCCAAGTAGGTAGCTCTCTGTATATCAACATATTGGACTTTTCTGCAGTGTAGAAAATTTTCTCTCAATATATGGATATGTTGGACTCATCTGCCATGTATCTAGTTCCCTGTACACGGACATGTTGGACTACTCTGCCCTATCACTCTGTATATGAACATATTGGACTTTTCTGCCATGTAGCAAGCTCTCAGTATATAGACATGTTGGACTCATATGCCATGTAGCTAGTACCCTGTATATGGACATGTTGTACCACTCTGCCATGTAGCTAGTTCTCAGTATATGGACACTTTGGACACATCAGCCCTGTAGGCAGAACTCTGTATATGGAAATGTTGCACTACCTTGCCTTGTAGCTAGCTCTCTGTATATAGACAAGTTGAACTCATCTGCCTTGTAGCTAGAACTCTGTATATTGAAATGTTGCACTACCCTGACATGTAGATACCTCTCTGTATATGGACATTTTGGACACGTCTGCCATGTAGTTAGCTCTCTGTACATAGGTATGCAGGACTGATCTGCCAAGTAGGTATTTCTCTTGTATATGAACTTATTGTACTTGTCTGCCATGTAGCTAGCACCCCGTATAAGTACATGTTGTACTACACTTCCATGTATCAAGCTCTCTGTATATATTGACATGTTGCACACATGGGCCATGTAGCTAGAATTCTGCATAAGAAAAGTTGCACTACGCTGCAATGTAGCTATCTGTCTGTATATGAACATATTGGACTTGTTTGCCATGTAGCTAGCCCTCAGTATATGGACACGTTGGACACATCTGCCATATAGCTTGTACTCTTTATATGGACATGTTGGACTACTCGGCCATGTCACTAGCACTCAGTATATGAATACTTTGGACTCATCTGACATGTATCTTGAACTCTGTATTTTGAAATGTTGCACTACTCTTCGAGGTAGTTATTTCTCTGTACATGAATATGTTGGACTGATCTGCTTGTAGGTAGCTCTCTGTATATGCACATATTGGACTTGTGTGCCATGTAGCCAGCTCTCAGTATATGGACATGTTGGACTCATCTGCCATGGAGCTTGAACTCTGTAGAAGGAAATGAGGCACTAACCTGCCATGTAGCTGGCTCTCTGTATATGGACATTTTGGACACATCTGCCATGTAGCTAGAACTCTGTATATTGAAATGTTGCAGTAGCCTGCCATGTAGGTAGCTCTCTATATATGCACATATTGGTCTTCTCTGTTAGGTAGCTAGCTCTCTGTACATGGATATGTTGTACTGGTTTTCCATGAAGGTAGCTCTCTGTATATGAACATATTGGACTCATCTGCAATGTAGCCAGTTCCCTTTAAAGAGTCATGTTGGACTACTCTGCCATATAGCTAGCTCTCAGTATTTAGACACGTTGAACACATCTGTCATCTAGCTAGCTCTCTGTATATGGACGTTTGGGACTCATCTGCAATGTATCTAGCCCTCTTTACATGGATATGTTGGGCTGATTTGCCAACTAGGTAGCTCTCTGTATATGAACATATTGTACTTGTCTGCCATATAGCTAGCCTCAGTATATGAACACGTTGGACCCATCTGCCATGTAGCTTGAACTCTTTATATGGATATTAAGCACAACTCTGACATATAGCTAGCTCTCTTTATATAGAAAACTTGGAATCATCTGCCATGTAGCTAGAACTCCGTATATGGAAATGTTGCCCTATCTGCCATAAAGCTAGCTCTCTTTATATGGACATTATGGACTCCTCTGCCATGTAGCTAGCTCTAAGTATATGGACACGTTGGACACATCTGCCATGTAACTAGAACACTATACATGGACATTTTGGACTCGTCTGACATGTAGTTAGCTCTCTGTGCTTGCAAATTTAGGAGTAATCTGCCATGTAAGTAGCTCTCAGTATATGGCCACATTGGACACATTTGCCACGTAGCTAGAACTCTGTATATGGAAATGTTGTGCTACTCTTCCATGTAGCTAGCTCTCTGTATATGAACATATAGGACTTGTCTGCCATGTAGTATATGGATATGTTCGACTCATCTGACATGTACCTAGTACCCTGTATATGAACCTGTTGGACTACTCTGCCATGTAGCTAGCTCTCAGTATATGGACATATCGGACTTATCTGCCATGTAGCTAGTAACTGTATATGGATATGTTAGCCTACTCTACCATGTAGCAAACTCTCAGTATATGGACAAGTAGGAAACACCTACCATGTATTTAGAACTCTGTATATGGAAATGTTGCAGTACCCTGCCATGTAGCTAGCTCTCTGTATATGAACATATTGGAATCATCTGTCATGTAGCTATCTCTCAGTAAATGGACACATTGGACATATCTGCCATGTAGCTAGAATTCTGTATATAGAAATTTTGCACTACACTGCCATGTAGCTGTGTCCCTGTCTATGAACATATTGGACTTGTCTGCCATGTAGCTAGGTCTCAGTATATGGACATGTTGAACTCATCTGCCATGGAGCTAGTACCTTGTATATGGACATGTGGCAGTACTCTGCCATGTAACTGGCTCTCTGTATGTAGACAAGTTGGACTCTTCTGCCTTTTAGATAGTACCCTGTATATGGTCATGTTGGACTCTTCTGCCATGAAGCTAGCTCACAGTATAAGGACACTTTGGAGTCATCTACGATGTAGTTTGAACTCTGTATATGGAAATGATGCACTACTGTGTTATTTTCCTTGCTCTCTCTATATGGACATTTTCGACTCGTCTGACATGTAGCTACCTCTCAGTATATGGACAAGTTGGACTTATCTGCCTTGTATCTCGAAGTCTGTATATGGAAATGTTGCACTACCCTGCCATGTAGCTAGCTCTCTGTATATGGACACGTTGGGCACATCTGCCATGTAGCTTGAACTCTGTGTATGTAAATGTTGCAATACCATGCCATGTAGTTAGTTCTCAGTATATGAACATATTGGACTTGTCTGCCATGTAGCTAGCTCTCAGTAAATGGACATGTTGGACTCATCTGCCATGTATCTAGTCC
>NW_006408881.1:2029407-2034562 GCF_000296735.1 Chrysochloris asiatica
AGTTAGTTCTCAGTATATGAACATATTGGACTTGTCTGCCATGTAGCTAGCTCTCAGTAAATGGACATGTTGGACTCATCTGCCATGTATCTAGTACCCTGTTTTTGGACACGTTGTACTTGTCTGCCATGGAGCTAGGTCTCTGTATATAGACAGGTTGGACTCATCTGCCTTGTAGCTAGAACTCTGTATATGGAAATGTTGCACTACCCTGCCATTTATCTAGCTCTCTGTATATAGACATTTTGGACTGGTATGAAATATAACTAGCTCTCTATGCATGGATATGTTGGACTGATATGACAAGTAGTTATTTCTAGGTATATGAACATATTGGACTTGTCTGTCATGCAGCTAGCTCTCAGTATATGAACACTTTGTACTCATCTGTCATGTAGCTTAAACTCTGTACATGGAAATGATGCATACTCTGCCTTTCCGCTAGTTCTCTGTACATAGACATTTTGGACTCATCTGGCATGTAGCTAGCTCTCAGTATATGGATAAGTTAGACTCATCAGCCATGTAGCTAGTACTCTGTATATGGGCATGTTGCACTACTCTGCCATGTAGCTAGCTCTCTGTATATGGACACTTTGGACATATCTGCCATGTAGCTTGAACTCTGTGTATTGAAATTATGCTCTTCTCTGTCATTTAGCTAGCTATCTCTATATGGACATGTTGGACTCATCTGCCATGTAGCTAGAACTCTGTTTATGGAAATGTTGGACTACTCTGCTATGTAGCTAATTCTCTGTATATGGACATTTTGGACTCATCTGACATGTAGCTAGCTCTCTGTGCAGGGATATGTTGAACTGATCTGCCAAGTAGTTAGCTCTCTGTATATGAACATGTTGGACTTGTCTGCCATGTAGATAGCTCTCAGTATCTGGACATGTTGGACTCATCTGCCATGTAGCTAGTACCTGTATATGGACATATTAGAATACTCTGCCAGGTAGCAAACTCTCAGTATATGGACACATTGGAAACATATGCCATGTAGTTAGAACTATGTATATGGAAATGTTGCACTGCCCTCCCATGTAGCTATCTCTCTGTATATGAATATATTGGACTTGTCTGCCATGTAGCTTGCTCTCTGTATATGGACCTGTTGGACTCATATGCCATGTAGCTAGTACCCTGTATTTGGACACATTGAACTATTCTGCCATATAGCTAGCTCTCTCTATATAGACAAGATGGACTCATCTGCCTTCTAGCTAGAACTCTGTATATGGAAATGTTGCACTTCCATAGCATGTAGCTAACTCTCTGTATACGGACATTTTGGACTCCTCTGACATGTAGCTAGCTCTCTGTGCAGGGATATGTTGAACTGATCTGCCAAGTAGTTAGCTCTCTGTATATGAACATACTGGACTTGTCTGCCATTTAGCTAGCTCTCAGTATGTGAACACTTTGGATTCATCTGCCATGTAGCTTGAACTCTGTATATGGAAATGATGCACTACTCTGCAGTTTAGCAAGCTTTCTGTATATGGATATTTTGGACACATCTGACATGAAGTTAGCTCTCAGATGGACAAGTTGAACCCATCTGCCATGTAGGTATTACCCTGTATATGGGTTAACATGAAATTAGCTCTCATTTGGACAATTTGAACCCATCTGCCATATAAGTAGTACCCTGTATATGGGTATGTTGCACTACTCTGCCATGTAGCTAGTTCTCAGTATATGGCACTTTGGACTCATCTGCCGTGTAGCTTGAACTCTGTGTATGGAAATTATGCTCTACTCTGCAATTTAGCTAGCTCTGTCTATATGGACATTTTGTACAGGTCTGCCAGGTATCTAGCTCTCAGTATATGGACAAGTTAGACTCATCAGCCTTGTAGCTAGAACTCAGTGTATGGAAATGGTACAGTACCCTGTCATTTAGCTAGCTCTCTGTATATAGACATGTTGAACTCATCTGCCTTGAAGCTAGAACTCTGTATATGGAAATGTTGCACTACCCTGTCATGTAGCTAGCTTTCTGTATATGGACATGATGGACTCATATGTAATGTAGGTAGCTATCAGTACATGGATATATTGGACTGATCTGCCAAGTAGGTATCTCTCCATATATGAACATATTGGACTCATCTGCCATGTAGCTAAATCTCAGTATTTGGACATGTTGGACTCATCTGCCATGTAGCTAGCTCTCACTATATGAATATGTTGGAGTGTTCTGCCAAGTAGGTAACTCTCTGTATATGAACATATTGGACTTGTCTGCCACGTAGCTAGCTCTCAATATATGGACATGTTGGACTCATATGCCATGTAGCTAGTATCCGGTATATGAACATGTTGCACTACTCTGTCACATAGCTAGCTCTATGTATATAGAGAAGTTGGACTCATCTGCCTTGTATCTAGAAGTCTGTATATGGAAATGTTGCACTTCCCTGCCATGTAGCTAGCTCTCTGTATATAGAGGAGTTGGAACAATCTACCTTGTAGCTCGAGCTCTGTATAAAGAAATGTTGCACTATCATGCCATGTAGCTAGCTCTCTATATATGGAGATTTTGGACTCGTCTGGCTTGTAGCTAGGTCTCCGTACGTGGATATGTTGTATTGATCTGCCAAGTAGGTATTTCTCTGTATATGAACTTATTGGACTTGTCTGCCAGTATATGGACACTCTGGACTCATCTGCCATGTAGCTTGAACTCTGTATATGGAAATGATGCATTCCTCTGCTATTTAGCTAGCCCTCGGTATATGGAAATTTAGGACTCGTCTGACATACAGCTAGCTCTCAGTATATGGACAAGTTGGACTCATCTGCCATGTAGCTAGTACCCTGTATATGGACATGTTATACTACTCTGCCATGTACCTAGCTCTCAGTATGTCGACACTTTGGACTCATCTGCCGTGTAGCTTGAACATTGTATATAGAAATGATGCTCTACTCTGCCATTTTCCTAGCTCTCTGTATATGGACATTTTGGACTCGTCTGACATGTAGCTAACTCTCAGTATATGGACAAGTTGGACTCATCTGCCTTGTAGCTAGAACTCTGTATATGAAAATGTTGCACTACCCTGCCATGTAGCTAGATCTCCTTATATGGAAATGTTGAACACATCTGCAATGTAGCTAGATCTCTGTATATGTAAATGTTTCACTACCCTGCCATTCAGCTAGCTCACTGTGTATGAATATATTGGATTTGTCAGCCATGTAGCTAGCTTTCAGTACACGGATATGTTGGACTGATCTGCCAGGTAGCTAGCTCTTTGTACATGAACATATTAGACCCATCTGCTATGTAGCTAGTTCAATGTATATGGACATGTTGGAGTACTCTGACATTTAGCTAGCTCTCAGTATATGGACACGTTGGACACATCTGCCATTAGCAAGCTCTCTGTATATGCACATTTGGGATTGGTCTGACATGTAGCTAGCTCTCTGTCCATGGATATGTTGGAATGATCTGCCAAGTAGGTAGCTCTCTGTATAAGAACATATTGGACTTGTCTGCCATGTAGCTAGCTCTCTGTATATGGACACTTTGGACTCATCTTCCATGTACCTAGTACCCTGTGTATGGACATGTTGGACTACTCTGCCATGTAGCTAGCTCTCAGTATATGGACAAGTTGGACTCATCTGCCTTGTAGCTAAAACTCTGTATATGGAAATGTTGCACTACCCTGCCATGTAGCTAGCTCTCTTTATATGAACATATTGGAATTGTTTCTCATGTAGCTAGCTCTCAATATATGGACACGTTGGACACATCTGACATGTCGCTAGAACTCTGTATAAGGAAATGAGGCACTAACCTGTCATGTAGCTAGCTCTGTGTATATGAACATTTTGAACACATCTGTCATGTAGCTAGAACTCTGTATCTTGAAATGTTGCACTAGCCTGCCATGTAGGTAGCTCTCTGTGCATGAACATATTGGACTTGTCGGTCATTTAGCTAGCTCTCTGTACATGGATATGTTGGAATGATCTTCCAAGCAGGTAGCTCTCTGTATATGAACATACTGGACTCATCTGCCATGTAGCTAGTTGCCGTTATAGGGACATGTTGTACTACTCTGCCATGTAGCTAGCTCTCATTATATGGACAATGTTGAATACATCTGCCATCTAGCTAGCTCTCTATATATGGACGTTTGGGACTCATCTGCAATGTAGCTAGCTCTCTTTACATGGATATGTTGGACTGATCTGCCAAGTAGGTAGCTCTTTGTATATGAACATATTGGACTTGTCTGCCATTTAGATAGCTCAGTTTATGAACACTTTGGACTCATCTGCCATATAGCTTGAACTCTGTATATGGAAATGATGCAATACTCTGCCATATAGCTAACTCTCTGTGTATAGACAAGTTGGGCTAATCTGCCTTGTAGCTAGAACTCTGTATATGGAAATGTTGCACTACCCTGCTATAAAGCTAGCTCTCTGTATATGGACATTTTGGATTTGTCTGCCATGTAGCTAGCTCTCAGAATATGAACACGTTGGATACATCTGCCATGTAGCTAGAATACTGTATTTGGACAATTTGGACTTGTCTGACATGTAGTTAGCTCTCTAGGATTCAAATTTAGGACTGATCTGCCATGCAGGTAACTCTCAGTATATGAACATATTGGACTTCTATGCCATATAGCTAGCTTTCAGTACATGGACTTGTTGGACTCATCTGCCAAGTAGATAGCACTGAGTACATGGATATGTTGGACTGCCAAGTAGATAGGTCTCTGTATATGAACATATTGGACTTGTCTGCCATGTAGCTAGTTGTCACTATATGGACATGTTGGACTCATCTGCCATGTAGCTAGAACTCTGTTTATGGAAATGATGGACTACCCTGCAATGTAGCTGTTGTTGTTGTTATTGTTGTCAGGTGACATCGAGTTGAAACCGACTCATAGCGACCCCATGCACAGCAGAACGAAATAGTGTCCGATCCTGGGCCAACCTCACTACCGCTGCCACACTTGAGTCCATCAATGATGCCACCTGGACAATCCATCTCGTTAGAGATCTTGCTCTTTTTCTCTGACCATCCACCTTACCCAGCATGACATCCTTCTCCAACGATTGTTTCCTCCGGACAATATGTCCAAAGTATGAGAGACGAAGCTTAGCC
>NW_006408881.1:2035037-2044401 GCF_000296735.1 Chrysochloris asiatica
CACGTTTTTCTTCGTAGAACCCATCTTCTCATATTATTTGCTCAGCATACAGGTTAAATAAGTATGGTGAAAGAATACAACCCTATCTCACACCTTTCCCAATTTTCAAACATTCAGGGTTCCCATGTTCTGTTCGAACAACTGCTTCTTGGTCTAGGTACAGATTTCTTAGAAGTACAATGAAGTGTTCTGAAATACTCATATTACTCAATGTTGTCCATAGCTTGTCACAGTGTAGCTAGTTCTCTGTATATGGACATTTGGACTCGTCTGACATGTAGCTAACTCTCTGTGCAGGGATATGTTTGACTGATCTGCCAATTAGGTAGCTCTCTGTATATGAACATATTAGACTTGTCTGCCATGAAGATAGCTCTCAGTATATGGACATGTTGGACTCATCTGTCATTTAGCTAGTACCTGTATATGGACATGTTAGACTACTCTGTCATGTAACAAACTCTCAGTATATGGACATGTTTGAAACATCTGCCATGTATTTAGAACTCTGTATATGGAAATGTTGCACTACCCTGCCATGTAGCTAGCTCTCTATATATGGACATTTTTGGATTCGTCTGACATGTAGCTAGCTCTCTGTACATGGATATGTTGTACTCATCTGCCAAGTACATAGCTCTCTGTATATGAATGTATTGGACTTGTCTGCAATGAAGCTAGCTCTCAGTATATGGATACGTTGGACATATCTTCCATAAAGATAGAACTCTGTATATGGAAATTTTGAACTAACCTGCCACATAGCTAACTCTCAGTATATGGATATGTTGGACACATCTGCCATGTAGCTAGAACTTTGTATATGGAAATGTTGTAGTACTCTGCCATGTAGCTAGCTCTCTGTGCATAGACAAGTTGGACTCATCTACATTTTACCTAGAACTCTGTAGATGGAAATGTTGTACTACCCTGACATGTAGCTAGCTCTCTGTATATGAACATATTGGACTTGTCTACCATGTAGCTAGCTCTCAGTATATGGATGTTGGACTACTTAACCAGGGAGCTATTCCTCTATATATACTCATGTTGGACTCATTTGACATATAGTTATCTCTCAGTATATGGACATAATGAAATCATCTGCCATGTAGCTAGAACACTGTATGTGGAAATATTGTACTACCCTGCCATGTAGCTAGCTCACTGTATATTAATATATAGGACTTGTCTGCCTTGTAGCTATCTCTAAGGATATGGACATGATGGACACATCTGCCAATTAGGTAGAACTCTGTATATGGAAATGTTGCACTACCCTGCCATGTAACTAGATCTCTCTATATAGACATTTTGGATTTGTCTGCCTTGGAGCTAGCTCTCTGTACATGGATATGTTGGGCTGATCTGCCAAGTATATAGCTGTCTGTATATGAACATATTGGACTTGTCTGCCATGTAGCTAGCTCTCAGTACATGGACAAGTTGGACACTTCTGTAATGTAACTAGAACTGTGTATATGGAAATGATGCACTAATCTGCCATGTAGCTAGCTGTCTAAATATGGACATGTTGGACTTGTCTGACATTTAGCTAGCTCTTTGTGCATGGATGTTTTGGAGTGATCTACCATGTAGCTAGCTCTCAGTAAATGGACACGTTGGACACATCTACCATGTAGCTAGAACTCTGTGTATGGAAATGTTGCACTACCCAGCCATATAATTAGTTCTCTGTACATAGACAACTTGGACTTATCTGCCCTGTAGCTAGAACTGTGTATATTGAAATGTTGCACTACACTGCCATGTAGCTAGCTCTCTGTATAGGACATTTTGGACTTATCTGCCATTTAGCTAGCTCTGTGTACATGGATATGTTGGTCTGATCTGCCAAGTAGGTAGCTCTATGTATATAAATATATTGGACTCAGTATATGGACATGTTGCATTCGTCTATCATGTAGCTAGCTCTCTGTACATGGAAATGTTGGACTAATCAGCGAAAAAGTTATCTCTTTGTATATTATCATATTGGACTTGTCTTCTATGTAACTAGCTCTCAGTATATGGACATGTTGTACTCATCTGCCATGTAGCTAGTACCGTGCATATGGAAATGTTGCACTACTCTACCATGTAGCTAGCTCTCTGTATATATACAAGTTGGACTCATCTGCCTTGTAGCTAGAACACTGTATATGAAAATGTTGCACGACCCTGCCATGTAGCTAGCTCTCCGTATATGGACATTTTGGACTCGTCTGACATGTAGCTAGTTCTCTGCATGAATATGTTGGACTGATCTGTGAAGGAGGTAGCTTTCTGTATATGAACATAATGAACTTGTCTGCCATGCAGGTAGCTCTCAATATATTTACACGTTTGAAACATCTACCATGTAGCTTGAACTCTGTATATGGAAATGTTGCAATACATTGCCATGTAACTTAGTTCTCTGTATATGGACATTTTGGACTCATCTGCCATGTAGCTAGCTCTCAGTACATGGACATGTGGGACACATCTATCATGTAGCTAGAACTCTGTATATGGACATGTTAGAATATTCTGACATGTAGCTAGCTCTCAGTATATGAACACTTTATACTCATCTGCCATGAAGCTTGAACTCTGTATGTGGAAATGATGCACTACTCTGACATATATCTAGCATTCTGTATGTGTACATTTTGGACATGTGTGGCATGTAGCTAGCTCTCTGGGCATTGATATCTTGTTCTGATCTGCCATGTAGCTTGCTCTCAGTATATGGACATATGGAACAATTTTACCAAGTAGCAACAACTAAGTATATGGACATGTTGGACTACTCTGTCATGTCTCTAGCTCTCAGTATATGATCTCTTGATAATCATCTGCCATGTAGTTGAAACTCTGTATATGGAAATGATGCACTACTCTGCCATGTAGCTAGCTCTCTGTGCATGGACATTTTGGACTTGTCTGACATGTAGCTAGTTCTTAGTATATGGACACGTTGGACACATCTGCCATGTAGCTAAAACTCTGTATGTGGAAATGTTGTAATACCCTTCCATTTACTTAGCTGTCTGTATATAGACAAGTTGGACTCATCTGCCTTGTAGCTAGAACTCTGTATATCGAAATATTGCACTACCCTTCTATGTAGCTAGCTCTCTGTATATCGACATTTTGGACCCGTGTACCATGTAGCTAGCTCTCTGTACATCCATAGGTTGGACTGATCTGACAAGTAGATAGCTCTCTGTATATGAACATATTGGACGTGTCTGCCATGTAACTAGCTTTCAGTATATGGACATGTTAGACACATTTGCAATGTAGCTAGTTCCCTGTATATGGACATGTTGGACTACTCTGCCATGTAGCTAGAACTCTGTATATGGAAATGTTCCACTACCCTGCCATGTAGCTAGCTCTATTTATATGGACTATTAGGACTCGTCTGACATGTAGCTAACCCTCTGTGCATGGATATTTTGGACTGATCTGCCATGTAGATAGCTCTCAGTATATGGACACGTTGAAGACATCTGCCAAGTAGTTGAAACTCTTTAAATGGAAATTTTGCACTACCCTGACATGTAATTAGCTCTCTGTATATAAAAAAGTTAGAATCATCTGCCTTGTAACTAGTACTCTGTATATGGAAATGTTGCACTACACTGCCATGTAGCTAGCTATCTGTGTATGGACATTTTGGACTCATGTGCCATGTAGCTAGCTCTCTGCACATGGATATGTTGGACTGATCTGCCAATTAGGTTGCTCTCTGTATATGAACATATTGGACTTCTCTGCCATGAAACTAGCTCTCTGTATATGGACAATTTGGACTCGTCTGCCATGTAGCTAGCTCTCTGTACATGGATATGTTGGACTGATCTGCCAAGTAGGTAGCTCTCTGTATATGAATATATTGGATTTGTCTGCCTTGCAGGTAGCTTTCAGAATATTGACACGTTTGACACATCTGCCATGTAGCTAGAACTATGTATATGGAAATCTTGCAATACCTTGACATGTCGCTAGCTCTCTGTATAGGGACATTTTGGACCCGTCTGCCATGTAGCTAGCTCTCTGTACATGGATATGTTGGAATGATCTGCCAAATAGGTAGCTCCTGCATATTAAAATATTGGACTTGTCTGCATGTAACTACCTCTCAGTACATAGACACGTTGGATATCTTTGCAATGTAGCTAGAACTATGTATTTGGAAATGTTGCACTACACTGCCATTTAGCTAGCTCTCTGTATATGGACATTTTATACACATCTGCCATGTAGCTAGCTCTCTGTACATGGATATGTTGGATTGATCTGCCAAGTAGGGAGCTCCTGTATATTAACATATTTGACTTGACTGCCATGTAACTAGCTGTCACTATATGGACACTTTGGACATGTCTGCCATGTAACTAGCTCTCTGTATATGGACATTTTGGACACATTTGCCATGTAGCTAGCTCTCTGTACATGGATATGTTGGACTGATCTCCCAAGTAGGTAGCTCTCTGTACATGACATATTTGACTTGTCTGCCATAGAGCTAGCTCTCAGTATATGTACATGTTGTACAAATCTACAACATAGCTAGATCCTTGCATATGGACACGTGGGAGTACTCTGCCATGTAGCTAACTCTCAGTATATGAACATTTGGGAATCATCTGCCATTTAGCTGAAACTCTGTATATGGAAATAATGCACTACTCTGCCATGTAGCTAGCTCTGTGTGGATGGACATATTAGACTTGTTTGAAATGTAGCTAGAGCTCAGCATATGGACGTGATGGACACATCTACCATGTAGCTAGAACTCTGTATATGGAAATTATGCACTACCCTTCCAAGTATTTATCTCTCTGTATATAGACAAGTTGGACTCATCTGCCTTGTAGCTAGATCTTTTTATACGGAAATATTGCACTACACTGCTCTCTGTATATGGACATTTTGGACTTGTCTACCATGTAGCAAGCTCTCTGTTCATGGATAGGTTGGACTGATCTGCCAAGTAGGTAGCTCTCTGTTCATGAACATATTGGACTTGTTTGCCATGTAGATAGGCCGCAGTATATGGACAGGTTGGACTCATCTGACATGTAGGTAGTACCCTGTATATGGACATATTGGACTACTCTGCCATGTAGATATCTCTCATTATGTGGACACGTTGGAAATATCTATCATGTATCTATAACTCTGTATATGGAAATGTTGCACCACTCTGCCATGTAGATATTTCTCTGTATATGGACATTTTGGACTCGTCTGACATGTAGCTAGCTCTCTGTGCATAGATATTTTGGACTGATCTGCAATGTAGCTAGCTCTCAGCATATAGACACGATGTACACATCTGCCATGTAGCTAGAACTCTGTATATTGAAATGTTGCACAACTCTGCCATGTAGCTAGCTCTCTGTGTATGGACATTTTGTACTCATCTGCCATGTAGCTAGCTATGTGTACATGGATATGTTGGACTGATCTGCCACGTAGGTAGTTCTCTGCATATGAACATATTGGACGTGTCTGCCATTTAGCTAGCTGTCTGTGTATGGACAATTTGGAGTAATCTGTCATGTAGCTAGTACCCTATATATGGACATGTTGGATTACTCTGCCATGTAGCTAGCTCTCAAAATATGGACCCGTTGGATACATCTGCCATGTAGCTAGAAATCTATATATGGAAACATTGCACTACACTGGCATGTAGCTAGCTCTCTGTATATAGAGACAACTTGGACTCATTTCCCTTGTAGCTAGAACTCTGTATATTGAAATATTGCAATACCCTGCCATGTTGCAAGCTCTCTGTATATGGACATTTTGGACTCGTCTGCCATGTAGCTGGCTCTCTGTACTTGGATATGTTGGACTGATCTGACAAGTAGGTAGCTCTCTGTATATGAACATGTTGGACTTCTCTGCCATGTAGCTAACTCTCAGTATATGAACATGCTGGATACATTTGCCATGTAGCTAGAACTCTGTATATGGAAATGTTATACTACTCTGCCATGTAGCTAGCTCTCTGTATATAGACATTTTGGACTCATCTGCCATGTACCTAGCTCTATGTACATTGATATTTTGGACTGATCTGCCAAGTAGGTAGCTCTCTACATATGAACATATTGGACATGTTTGTTATGTAGCTAGCTCTCAGTATATGGATATGTTGGACTCATCTGCCATGTAGCTCTTGCCTTGTATATGGACATGATGAACTACTTTGCCATGTAGCTAGCTCTGGGTATATGGACACGCTGGACACATCTGCCATGTAACTAGACTCGATATATGGAAATTTTGAACTTCTCTGCTATGTAGCTAGCTCTCTGAATATAGACAAGTTGGATTCATCTGCCTTGTAGCTAGAACACTTTATATGGATATGTTGAACTACTCTGCCATGTGGCCTGCTCTCAGTATATGGAAACATCTGCTATGTAGCTAGAACTCTGTATATGGAAATGTTCTGCTACCCTGCACTGTATCTATCTCTCTGTATAGTAATATATATGACTTTTCTGCCGTATAGCTAGCTCTAAGAATATGGACACATTGGACACATATGCCATGTAGCTATAACTCTGTATATGGAAATGTTGCACTACTCTACCACGTAGCTAGCTCTCTGTATATAGACAAGTTGGACTCATCTTCCTTGCAGCTAGAACTCTGTATATGAACATGTTGGACTACTCTATGATGTAGCTAGCGCTCAGTGTATGAACACTTGGGACTCATCTGCCATAGCTTAAACTCTGTATATGGAAATGATGCACTATTCTTCCATATAGCTAGCTCACTGAGCATGCACATTTTGGACTACTCTGACATATAACTAGCTCTCAGTATATGGACACGTTGGACACATCTGCCATGTAGTAGAATTCTGTATATGGAAATGTTGCACTACCCTTCCACGTAGTTAGCTCTCTGTATATAGACAAGTTGGACTCTTCTGCCTTGTAGCTAGAACTCTGTGTATGGAATTATTTCACTACCCTGCAATGTAGCTTGCTGTCTGTATATGGATATTTTGGACTCATCTGTCATGTAGCTAGCTCTCTGTACATGTATATGTTGGACTGATCTGCCAAGGAGGTAGCTCTCTATATATGAAAATATTGGACGTGTCTGCCATGTAACTAGCTTTCAGTATATGAATATGTTGGACTCATTAGCCAGGTAGCTAGTACTCTTTATATGTACCTGTTGAACTATTCTGCCATGTAGCTAGCTCTCAGTACATGAACACTTTGGACTCATCTGCAATGTAGTTTGAACTCTGTATATGGAAATGATGCACTACTCTGCCATGTAGATAGTTCTCTGTACATGGACATTTTGGACTCCTCTGCCATGTAGCTAGCTCTCCGTACATGGATATGTTGGACTGATCTACCAAGTAGGTACCTCTCTGTATATGATCATACTGGACTTGTATACCATGTAGCTAGCTCTCAGTATATGGACATGGTGAACTCATCTGTCATGTACCCTGTATATGGATATGTTGGACTACTCTTACATGTAGCTAGCTCTCAGTATATGAACACTTTGGACTGATCTGCCATGTAGCTTGAACTCTGTATATGAAAATGATGCACTACTCTTCCATGTAGCTAGCTCTATGTATATGGACATTTTGGACAAGACTGACATGTAACTAGCTCTCTGCGCATAGATATTTTGGACTGACCTGCCTGGTAGCTAGATCTCAGCATATGGACACGATGGAGACATCTGCCATTTAGCTAGAACTCTGTATATAGAAATGTTGCACTACCTTGCCATGTAGTTAGCTCTCTGTATATAGAAAAGTTAGACTCATTTGCCTTGGAGCTAGAACTCTGTATATGGTAATATTACAATACTCTGCCATGTAGATAGCTCTCTGCATATGGACACTTTGGACTTGTCTGACATGTAGCTAGCTCTCTGTCAATGGATATGTTGGACTGATCTGCCAAGTAGTTAGCATTCTGTATATGAACCCATTGGACTTGTCTGCCATGTAGCTAGTTCTCAGTATATGGACACGTTGGACAAATCTGCCATGTAGCTAGAACTCTGTATATGGAAATGTTTCATTACTATTCCATGTAGCCACCTCTGTGTATATAGACAAGATGGACTCATCTACCTTGTTGCTAGAACTCTGTATATGGAAATGTTACACTACCCTGCCATGTATCCAGCTCTTTGTATATGGATTTTTGGACTTTTCTGCCATGTAGCTAGCTCTCTGTACATGGATACTTTGGACTGATCTGTCAAGCAGGTAGCTCTCTGTATATGAACATATTGGACTTGTCTGCCATATAGCTAGATCTTAATATATTGACACGTTTGACACATCTGCCATGTAGCTAGAACTCTGTATATGGAAATGTTGCACTACTCTACCATGTAGCTAGCTCTCTGTATATAGACAAGTTGGACTCATCTGCCTTGCAACTAGAACTCTGTATATGGAAATGTTGCACTACCCTGCCGTGTAGCTAGCTCCCTGTATATGAACATAATGTACTTGTCTGCCATTTATCTAGCTCTAAAGATATGGACACGTTGGACACATCTGCCATGTTTCTAGAGCTCTGTATATGGAAATATTGCACTACTCTGCCATTTAGGTAGCTCTCTGTTTATAGACAACTTAGGACTCATCTATCTTGTAGCTAGAACTCTGTATATGGAAATGTTGCACTGCCCTGCCATGTAGCTAGCTCTCTGTATATGGATATTTTGGACTCGTCTGCCATGCACCTAGGTCTCTGAACATAGATATGTTGCACTGATCTGCCAAGGAGGTAGCTCTCTCTATATGAACATATTGGATTTTTCTGCCATATAGCTAGCTCTCAGTACATAGACACATTTTACCCATCTGCCATGTAGGTAGAACTCTGTATATGAAAATGTTGCAGTACTCTGCATGTAGATAGCTCTCTGTATATGGACATTTTGGACTCACCTTCCATGTAGCTAGCTCTCTGTAAATGGATATGTTTCACTGATCTGCCAAGTAGGTAGCTCTCTGTATATGAACATATTGGACTTAGCTGCCATGTAGCTAGCTCTCCGTATATGGACACTGTGGACTCATTTGCCATGTAGCTTGAATTCTGCATATGAAAATGATACACTATTCTGCCATGTAGTTAGCTCTCTTTATGTGGACATTTTGGAATTCTCTGACATGTAGCTAGCTCTCAGATTATGGATATGTTGGAATGATCTGCCAAGTACGTAGCTCTCTGTATAATGAACATATTGGTCTTGTCTGACATGAAGCTAGTTCAAAGTACATGGACACGTTAGAAACATCTGCCATGTAGCTAGCTCTCTGTATATGAACGTATTGGACTTGTCT
>NW_006408881.1:2044551-2050246 GCF_000296735.1 Chrysochloris asiatica
TCATCTGCCTTGTAGCTAGAACTCTGTATATGGAAGCGTTACACTACCCTGCCATGTAGCTAGCTCTCTGTACATGGACATTTTGGACTTGTCTGCCATGTAGCTAGCTCCCTGTATATGGACATATTGGACTCATCTGCGATGTAGCTGGTAGCCTGTATAGCTGTCTGTTTATAGACACGTTGAACTCATCTGCCTTGCAGCTAGAACTCTGTATGTGGAAATATTGCATTACCTTGCCATGTAGCTAGCTCTCTATATATGGACATTTTGTATTCATATGCAATGTAGCTAGCTCTCTATGCATGGATATGTTGGACTGATGTGCCAAGTAGGTAGCTCTTTGTATATGGAAATGTTGCATTACCCTGTCATGTAGCTATCTTTCTTTACTTGAATATATTGGACTTGTCTGCCATTTAGCTAGCTCTAAGGATATGGACACGTTGGACACATCTGCATGTATTTTGAATTTTGTATATGGAAATGTTACACTACTCTGCCATGTAGCTGGCTCTCTGTATCTAGACATCTTGGACTCATCTGCCTTGTAGCTAGAACACTGTATATGGAAATTTTGGACTCGTCTGCCATGTAGATAGAACCCTGAATATGGAAATATTGGGCTACTCTGCCATATAGCTAGCTTTCAGTATATGGACACGATGGACACATGTGACATGTAGCTAAAACTCTGTATATGGACATGTTGAACTACTCTGCGATGCAGCTAGCTCTCAATATATGAACACTTGGGACTCGTCTACCTTGTAGCTAGAACTATGTATATGGAAATGGTGAACTACCCTGTCATGTAGCTAGCTCTCTGTATATGGACATTTTGGACTCGTCTGATATATAGTTAGCTCTCAAAATATGGACATGTTGGAAACATATGCCATTTAACGAGAACTCTGTATATGGAAATGTTGCACTACACTGCCATGTAGCTAACTTTCTGTATATTGACATGATGGACTTATCTGCCATGTAGCTAGCTCTCAAAATATGGACACATTGGAAACATCTGTCATGTAGCTAGAACACTTTATATGGAAATGTTGCACTACTCTGCGATGTAGCTAGCTGTCTGTATATGGACATTATGGACTCGTCTGCCATGTAGCTAGTACCCTGTATATGGAAATGTTGGCCTACTCTGCCATGTAGCTAGCTCTCAATATATGAACACTTGGGACTCGTCTGCCTTGTGGCTAGAACTATGTATATGGAAATGATGCACTACCCTGCCATGTAGCTAGCTCTCTGTATATGGACATTTTGGACTCATGTGACATGTAGTTAGCTCTTAATATAAGGACACATTGGAAACATCTGCCATGTAGCTAGAACTCTGTATATGAAAATGATACACTACCCTGCCATGTAGCTAGAGCTATGTATATGGACATTTTGGACTCGTCTGCCATGTAGCTAGCTCTCAGTGTATGGACACGTTGGACACATCTGTCACGTAGTAGAACTCTGTATTTGGAAATGTTGCACTACTCTGTGATGTAGCTAGCTCGGAAGCTATGAACACTTGGGACTAGTCTGCCTTATGGCCAGAACTATGTATATGGAAATGATGCACTATAGCTAGCTGTCTGTATATGGACATTTTGTACTCGTCTGACATGTAGTTAGTTCGCAATATACGGACACGTTGGAAACATCTGCCATGTAGCTAGGACTTTGTATATGGAAATGTTGCACTACACTGCCATGTAACTAGCTGTCTATATATGGACATTTTGGACTCATCTGCCATGTAGCTAGGACACTGTATATGGAATTGTTGGGCTACTCTGCCATGTAGCTAGCTCTCAATATATGGACATCTCTCAGTATAGGAACACTTTGGAGTCATCTCCCATGAAGTTTGAATTCTGTATATTGAGATGATGCACTACTCTACCGTGTAGTTAGCTCTCTTTATATGGACATTTTGGACTACTCTGAACATGGATATTTTGGACTGATCTTCCCTGTAGCTAGCTCTCAGTATATGGATATGTTGGAATGATTTGCCAAGTAAGTAGCTGTCTATATATGAACACACTGGACTTGTCTGCCATGTAGCTAGCTCTCAGTATATGAACACTTAGGACACATCTGCCATGCAGTTTGAATTCTGTATATTGAAATGATGCACTACTCTGCCATGTTGTTTTCTTTTTTATATGGATATTTTGGACTTCTCTGACATGTAGCTAGGTCTCTGAACATGGATATTTTGGACTGATCTGCCCTGTAGCTACTTCTCAGTATATGGATATGTTGAAATGATCTGAAGTAGGTAGCTCTCTTTATATGAACATTTTGGACTCGTCTGCCATGTAGCTAGCTCTCAGTATATGCATATGTTGGACTGATCTGTCAAGTACGTAGATCTCTGTATATGAACATATTGGACTTGTCTGTCATGTAGCTAACTCTCAATATATGGACACAATGGACACAATTGCCATGTAGCTAGAACCCTGTATATGAAAATGTTGCACTACGCTGCCATGTAGCTAGCTCTCTGTGTTTAGACAAGGTGGACTCATCTATCTTGTACCTAGAACTATGTATATGGAAATGTTGCACTATCGTGCCTTCTAACTAGCTCTCTGTATATGGATATTTTGGACTTGTCTGCCATGTAGCTAGCTTTCTTAATATGGATATGTTGGACTGATCTGTCAAGTACGTAGATCTCTGTATATGAACATATTGGATTGTCTGCCATGTAGCTAGGTCCCTGTATATAGACATGTTGGGCTCATCTGCCATGTAACTGGTAGCCTCTATTTAGACATGTTGGACTACTCTGCCATGTAGCTAGCTCTCAGTATATGGACACATTATACACAACTGCAATGTAGCTAGAACTCTGTTTATGGAAATGTTGCACTACACTGCCATGTAGCTAGTTCACTGCATATGGACACTTTGGACTCATCTGCCATGTAGCTAGCTCTCTGTTCTTGGATATGATGGACTGATCTGCCAAGTAGGTAGCTCTCTTTGTATGAACATATTGGACTACTCTGTCCTGTAGCTAGCTGTCAGTATATGGACACGTTGGACATATTTGCCATGTAGCTTAAATTCTGTATATGGAAATGATGCACTTCTCTGCCATGTAGCTAGCTCTCTGTATATGGACCAGTTGGACTCACCTGCCTTGTAGTTAGAACTCTGTATATGGAAAAGTTGCACTACCTTGCCCTGTATATGGACATTTGGACTCATCTCTTTATATGGAAAAGTTGCACTACCCTGCCATGTAGCTAGCTCTCTGTATATGGACATTTTGGATTCGGCTGTCATGTAGCTAGCTCTCTGTACTTGGATATATTGGACTAATCTGCCAACTAGGTAGCTCTCTGTATATGAACATATTGTACCTGTCTGCCATGTAGTTAGCTCTCAGTATATTGACAGGTTTGACACATCCACCATGGAGTGAAAACTCTGTATATGGAAATATTGCACTACCCTGCCATGTAGTTATCTCTCTGTACATAGAAAAGTTGGACTCATCTTCCTTGTAGCTAGAACTCTGTATATAGAAATGTTACATTACCCAGCCATGTAGCGAGCCTTCTGTATATGGACATTTTAGACTTGTCTGCCATATATCTTGCTCTCCTTATATTGACACGTTTGACACATCTGCCATGTAGATAGAATTCAGTATATAGAAATGTTGCACTACACTCCCATGTAGTTAGCTCTCTGTATATGAACATATTGGACTTGTCTGCCATGTAGTTAGCTCTCAGTATATGGACACGTTAGACACATCTGCCATGAAGCTAGAAATCTGTATAAGGAATTGTTGCACAACCCTGTCATGTTGCTAGCTCTCTGTATATAAACAAGGAGGGCTCATCTGCCTTGTAGCTAGAACTCTGTATATGGAAATGTTGCACTACCCTGCCACGTAGCTGGCTCTCTGTATATGGACATTTTGGAGTCATCTGCCATGTAACTAGCTCTCTGTACATGGATATGTTTGAGTGATCTGCCAAGTAGATAGCGCTCTGTATATGAACATATTGGACTTTTCTGCCATGTAAGTAGCTCTCAGTATATGGACACGTAGGGCTCATCAGCCTGGTAGCTAGAACTATGTATATGGAAGTGTTGGACTACCCTGCCATGTAGCTAGCTCTCTGTATATGGACATTTTGAACTTGTCAGCAAAATAGCTAGCTCTCTGTACATGGATATGTTGGACTGATCTGCCAATTAGGTAGCTCTCTGTATATGAACATATTTGATTGTCTGCCATTTAGCTAGCTCTCAGTATATGGGCAGGTTGGACTCATCTGACTGGTAGTTTGAACTTTTTTTTATGGAAATGTTGCACTACTCCGTCATGTAGCTAGCTCTACGTATATAGACATTTTGGACTTGTCTGCCATGTAGCTAACTCTCTGTACCTGGATATGCTGGAATGACCTGCCATGTAGGTAGCTCTCTATATATGAACATATTTGACTTGTCTGCCAAGTAGCTAGCTCTCAGTATATGAACATGTTGGACACATCTGCCATGTAGCTAGAACTGTGCATTTGGACACGTTAGACTACTCTCTGATGTAGCTAGCTCTCAACATATGTACATTTGGGACTCACCTGCCATGTAGATTGAACTCTGTATATGGAAATGATGGACTATTCAGACATGTAGCTAGCTCTACGTGCATGGATATTTTGAACTCGTTTGACATGTAGCAAGCTCTCAGTATATGTCCACGTTGGACACATCTGCCATGTAGCTAGAACTCTGTATATGGAAATGTTCCACTACTCTTCCATGTAGTTAGCTCTCTGTATATAGACAAGTTGGACTTATCAGCCTTGTATCTAGAACTCTATATTTGGAAATGAGACACTACTCTGCCATGTAGTTAGCTCTCTGTATATGGACTTTTGGACTTGTCTGACATGTAGCTAGCTCTCTGTGCACGGATATGTTGGACAGATCTGCCAAGTAGGTAGCTGTCTGTATATGAAGACATTGGACTTGTTTGCCATATAGCTAGCTCTCAGTATATGGGCACGTTGGACACATCTGCAACATAGCTAGAACTCTGTATAGGGAAATGTAGCACTACCCTGTCATGTAGTTAGCTCTCTGCATATAGACAAGTTGGACTCATCTGCCTTGTGGCTAGAACTCTGTAAATGGGTATGTTGCACTACCATACCATGTAGCTAGCTGTCTTTATATGGACACTTTGGACTTGTCTAACATGTAGCTATCACTCTGTACATGGATATGTTGGACTGATCTACCAAGTAGGTAGCTCTCTGTATATGAACATTTTGGAGTTGTCTGCCGTGTAGCTAGCTCTCAGTGTATGGACACGGACACATCTGCCATGTATCTAGAACTCTGTATATGGACATGTTGGACTACTCTGCCATGTCGCTAGCTCTCAGTACATGAATACTTTGGACTCATCTGCCTTGTAGCTTGAACTCTGTATATGGAAATGATGCACTAGTCTGCCATGTAACTAGCTCTCTGTAAACAAACACTTTGAACTTCTCTGACATGTAGCTAGCTCTCTGTGCAAGGAATCTTGGAATAATCTGCCATGTAGCTAGCTCTTAGTATATGAACACTGTGGACTCATCTGCCATGTAGATTGAAATCTGTATATGGAAATGTTGCACTACTCTGCCATGTAATT
>NW_006408881.1:2050411-2054757 GCF_000296735.1 Chrysochloris asiatica
TAGAAAGCCTCATCTTTCTCCCGCAGAGCAGCTGGTAGTTTCGAACCGCTGACCTTAAGGTTCGCAGCCTGATTCGTAACCACTATGCTACCAGAGCTGTATATGTATGTTTTGGACTTGTTTGATATGTAGCTAGTTATCTATACATGGATATGTGGGACTGATCTGCCAAGTATATAGCTCTCTGTATATGAATATATTGCACTTGTCTGCCATGTAGCTAGCTCTCAATATATTGACACATTTGACCCATCTGCCATGGAGCAAGAACTCTTTATATGGAAATGTTGCACTACCCTGCCATGTAGTTAGCTCTCTGTATATAGAAAGGATGGAATCATCTGCCTTGTAGCTAGACCTCTCTATATGGCAATGTTGCACTACGTTGCCAAGTAGCTAGCTCTCTGTATATGAACATATTGGACTTGTCTGCCATGTAGTTGGCTGTCAGTATATAAACATGTTGGAATCATCAGCCAGGGAGCTAGTCCTATATATATATATATAGGTATGTTGGAATCAATTGCCATGTAGGTAACTCTCAGTTTATAGACATGTTGGACTCATCTGTCATGTAGCTATTACCATGTGTATGATCATATTGGACTTGTCTGTCATATAGGTAGCTCTCAGTATGTTGAAATGTTAGACACATCTGCCATGTAGCTAGAATTCTGTATAAATTTTTTTTTTTCACTACTCTGCGATGTATCAAGCTCTCTGTATATGGACATTTTGGAATTGTCTACCATGTAGCTAGCTCTCTGTACATGGATGTGTTGGACTGATCTGCCAAGTATGTTGCTCTCTTCATATGAACATATTGGACTTATCTGCCATGTAGCTAACTTTCAGTATATGGACACATTGGACACATCTGCCATGTAGCTAGAATTCTGTGTATGGAAATGTTCCACTACTCTGCCATATAGCTAGTTCTCTGTATATAGACAACTTGGATTCATCTGCCTTGTAGCTAGAACATTGTATATCGAAATGTTGCACTACGCTGCCATGTAACTAGCTCTCTGTATATAGACATTTTGGACATGTCTGCCATGTAGCTAGCTCTCTGTACATGGATATGTTGGACTGATCTGCCAAGTACGTTGCTCTCTGCATATGAACATACTGGATTTGTCTTCCATGTAGTTAACTCTCAGTATATTGACACGTTGGACATATCTGCCATGTAGCTAGAACTCTATATAGGGAAATGTTGCACTACACTGCCATGTATCTAGCTCTCTGTATATGGATATGTTGTACTGATCTTCCAAGTAGGTAGCTCTCTGTATATGAACATGTGGGAATAGTCTGCCATGTAGCTAGCTCTAAGTATATGGACACATCTGCCACGTAGCTACAACTCTGTATAGGGAAATGTTGCACTTCTCTGCCATGTAGTTAGCTCTCTGTATATGGACATTTTGAACTCGTCTGCCATGTAGCTAGCTTTCTGTTCATGGACACGTTGGACTCATCAGCCTGGTAGCTAGAATTCTGTATATGGAAATGTTGCACTACCCTGCAATGTGTCTAGCTACCCGTATAAGGACATTTTGGTCTCATCTTCCGTGTAGCTAGCTCTCTGTACATGGATTTGTTGGACTGCTGTGCAAATTAGTTAGCTCTCTGTATATGAACATATTGGACATGTCTGCCATGTAGCTACCTCTCAGTATATCGACACCTATTACACATCTGTCATGTAGCTAGAACTCTGTATATGAGCATGTTACACTGCTCTGTCATGTAGCTAGCTCTCTCTCTGTAGACACGTTGGATTCATCTGCCATGTAGCTAGAACTATGTATATGCAAATGTTGCCCTACCCTGTCATATAGTTAACTTTCTGTATATAGACAAGTTGCACTCATCTGCCTTGTAGAAAGAACACTGTATATGTAAATGATGCACTAACCTGCCATGTAGCTCGCTCTCTGTATATGGATATTTTGCAACCGTCTGCCATGTAATAGTTCTCTGTACATGGATATGTTGGACTGATCTGCCAAGTAGGTAGCTCTTTGTATATGAAGATATTGGACTTGTCTGATATGTAGCTCACTCTCAGTATATGGACACGTTGCACACATCTTCCATGTAGCTAGAACTCTGTATATGGAAATGTTGCACTACTCTGCCATGAAGCTAGCTCTCTGTATATAGACAAGTTGTACTTTTCTATCTTGTAGCTAGAACTCTGTACATGGATATGTTGGACTGATCTGCCAGGTAGGTAGCTCTCTGTATATGAACATATTGGATTTGGCGGTCCATGTAGATAGCTCTCAGTATATGAACACGTTGGACACATCTTCCAGGTAGCTAGAAGCTGTATATGGACATGTTGTACTATGCTGCTATGTAACCAGCTCCCTGTATGTAGACAAGTTGGACTCATCTGCCTTGTAGCTAGAACTCTGTATATGGAAAGGTTGCACTACCCTGCCATGTAGCTAATTCTCTTTATATGGACATTTTGGACTCCTCTGCCATGTAGCTAGCTCTCTGTACATGAATCTGTTGGACTGATCTGCCAAGTAGGTAGCTCTCTGTATATGAACATATTGGACTTGTCTGCTATGTAGCTAGCTCTCCATATATGGACATGTTTGACTCATCTACCATGTAGCTAGTACCCTGTATATGGACATGTTGGACTACTCTGCCTTTTAGCTAGGTCTCAGTATATGAACAAGTTGGACTCATCTGCCTTGTAGCTAGAACTCTCTATTTGGATATGTTCCTCTACCCTGCCATGTAGCTAGTTCTTTGTATATAGTCAAGTTGGACTCATCTGCCATGTATCTTGTACCCTGTATATGTACATATTGCACACCTCTGTCATGTAGGTAGCTCTCAGTATATGGACACGTTGGACAAATCTGCCATTTAGCTAGAACTCTGTATATGGACATTTTGGATTCATCTGACATGTAGTAAGCTCTCTGTGCATGGAAATTTTGGACTGATCTGCTATATAAGTAGATCTCAATATAAGGACTCATTGGACACATCCGCCATGGAGCTATTACTCGGTATATGGAAATGTTACAGTATTCTGCGATGTAGCTAGCTCTCTGTATGTGAACATATTGGACTTGTCTCATGTAGCTAGCTCTCAGTATATAGAAAAGTTGGACTCATTTGCCTTGTAGAAAGAACACTGTATATGGACATGATGCACTACCCTGCCATGTAGCTTGCTCTCTGTATATGGACATTTTGGACACATCTGCCATGTATTTAGCGCTCTGTACATGGATATGTGGAACTGATCTGTCAAGAAGGTAGCTCTTTGTATGTGAACATATTGGACTTGTTTGCCATGTAGCTATCTCTCAGTATATGGACACATTGGTCACATCTTCCATGTAGCTAAAACTCTGTATATGGAAATGTTGCACTACTCTGCCATGTAGGTAGCTCTCTGTATATAGACAAGTTGTACTCATCTGCCTTGTAGCTAGAACTCTGTATATGGATATGTTGGACTATTGTGCCAGGTAGGTAGCTCTCTGTTTATACTTGTCTGCCATGTGGCTAGCTCTCAGTATATGGACACATTTGATATATCTGTCATGTAGCTAGAACTCTGTATATGGAAATGTGGCACTACTCTGTCATGTAGCTAGCCCTAAGTATATGGGCACGTTGGACACATCTGTCATGCAGCTAGAACTCTGTATATGGACATTTTGAACTCATCTGACATGTAGTGATCTCTCAGTATATGGACATGTTGGACTCATCTGCCTTGTAGCTAGAACTTGGTGTTTAGAAATGTTGCAGTACCCTGCCTGTAGCTATCTCTCTGTATATGAAAATATTGGACTTTTCTACCATGTAGTTAACTCTCAATATATGAACATGTTGGACTCATCTGCCATGTAGCTAGTACCCTGTATACGGACATGCTGCACTACTCTGTCTTGTAGCTAGCTCTCAGTATATGGACACGTTGTACACATCTGCCATGTGGCTAGAAATCTATATGGACGTTTTGGACTTATCTGACATGTTGTGAGCTCTCTGTTCATAGATATTTTGGACTGATCTGCCATGTAGGTAGATCTCAGTATATGGACACATTGGATACATCTGCCATGGAGCTAGAACTCTGTATATGGAAATGTTGCACTACTCTGCCATGTAGCTAGCTCTCTGTATTTGAACATAGTGGACTTGTCTGCCATGTAGCTAGCTTGCAGTATATGGACATGTTGGACTCATCTGCCATGTAGCTAGAACCCTGTACATGGACAAGTTGTCCTACTCTGCCATGTAGCTAGCTCTCAGTATATGGACATGTTGGACTCATCTGCCATGTAGGTAGCTCT
>NW_006408881.1:2054857-2059908 GCF_000296735.1 Chrysochloris asiatica
ATGAACATATTGGACTCATGTGCCATGTAGCTAACTCTCAGTATATGGGCATGATGGACTCATATGCCATGTAGCTAGTACCCTATATATGGACATAGTTGCACTACTCTTCCATGTAGCTAGCTCTCTGTAAATAAACAAGTTGGACTCATCTGGCTTGTAGCTAGAACTCTGTATATGGAAATGTTGCTCTACCCTGCCAATTAGCTAGCTCTCTGTATATAGAGGAGTTGGAATCATCTGTCTTGTAGCTAAAACTCTGTATATGGAAATGTTGCCCTGACCTGCAATGTTGGTGGCTCTCTGTATATGGACATTTTGGACTCGTCTGCCATGTAGACAACTCATTGTACATGGATATGTTGGACTGATCTGCCAAGTATGTAGCTCTCTGTATATGAACATATTGGACATGTGTGCCATGAAGCTAGCTCCTAGTCTATGGACATGTTGGACTCATCTGCCATGTAGATAGTACCCTATAGACATGTTGGACTACTCTGCCTTGTAGCTATGTCTCAGTATATGAACAAGTTGGACTCATATGTCTTGTAGCTCGAACTCTGTATATGGAAATGTTGCTCTACACTGCCAAGTAGCTAGCTCTCAGTATATAGACATGTTGGACTCATCTAACTTGTATCTAGAACTCTGTATATAGAAATGTTGCTCTGCCCTGCCATGTAGCTAGCTATCTCTATATGGACATTTTGGACTCGTCTACCTTGTAGACAGCTCATTGTACATGGATATGTTGGACTGATCTGCCACGTATATAGCTCTCTGTATATGAACATTTTGGACATGTGTGCCATGAAGCTAGCTCCTAGTATATGGACATATTGGATTCATCTGTCATGTAGATAGTACCCTTTATATGGACATGTTGGACTAGTCTGCCATGTAGCTAGCTCTCAGTATATGTACACATTGGAAACATCTGCCATGTAGCTAGAACAATGTATGTGGGAATGATGCACTACACTACCATTTAGCTAGCTCTCTCTATATAGACATGTTGGACTTGTCTGCCATGTAGCTAGCTCACATTACATGAACACTTTGGACTGATCTGCCATGAAGATGAACTCTGTATATGGAAATGATGCACAACACTGCCATGTATCTAGCTCTCTGTACATGGACATTTGGACATATCTGCCATGTAGCTAGAACTCTGTATATGGAAATGTTGCACTAGCCTTCTATGTTGGTAGCTTTCTGTATATGAACATATTGGAATTGTCTACCATGTAGCTAGCTCTCAGTATATGGACATGTTGGAATCATCTTCCATGTAGCTAGTACCCTGTACATGGACATGTTGGACTACTCTGCCATGTAGCTTGCTTTCAGTATATGGACACACTGGACACATCTGCCATGTAGCTAGATCTCTGTATTTGGAAATGTTGCACTACCCTGCCATGTAGCTAACTCTCTGTATATAGACAAGTTGGACTCATCTGCCTTGTAGCTAGAACTCTGTATATGGAAATGTTGTACTAACCTGCCATGTAGCTAGCTCTCTGTATATGGACATTTTGGACTCGTTTGATATGTAGCTAGCTCTCTGTGCATGGATATGTTGGACTGATCTGAGAAGTAGGTATATCTATGTATATGAACATATTGGACTTGTCTGCCATGGATATGGACATGTTGGATTCATCTATCATCTGTCATGTAGCTAGTACCCTGTATATGGACATGTTGGACTACCCTGCCGGTTAGGTAGCTATCAGTATATGGACACTTTGTACTCGTCTGACATATAGCATGCTTTCAGTACATGTATATGTTGGACTTGTCTGCCATGTAGCTAGGTCTCACTATTTGGACATGTTGGACTCATTTGTCATGTAGCTAATACCATATATATGGTCATGTTGCACTATGCTGCCATGTACCTAGCTCTCATTACATGAACACTTTGGACTGATCTGCCATGTAGCTTGAACTTGTATATGGAAATGATGCACTACACTGCCATGTAGCTAACTCTCTATACATGGACATTTTGTACTCATTTGTCATGTAGCTAATACCATATATATGGTCATGTTGCACTATGCTGCCATGTACCTAGCTCTCATTACATGAACACTTTGGACTGATCTGCCATGTAGCTTGAACTTGTATATGGAAATGATGCACTACACTGCCATGTAGCTAACTCTCTATACATGGACATTTTGTACTCATTTGTCATGTAGCTAATACCATATATATGGTCATGTTGCACTATGCTGCCATGTACCTAGCTCTCATTACATGAACACTTTGGACTGATCTGCCATGTAGCTTGAACTTGTATATGGAAATGATGCACTACACTGCCATGTAGCTAACTCTCTATACATGGACATTTTGTACTCATTTGTCATGTAGCTAATACCATATATATGGTCATGTTGCACTATGCTGCCATGTACCTAGCTCTCATTACATGAACACTTTGGACTGATCTGCCATGTAGCTTGAACTTGTATATGGAAATGATGCACTACACTGCCATGTAGCTAACTCTCTATACATGGACATTTTGTACTCATTTGTCATGTAGCTAATACCATATATATGGTCATGTTGCACTATGCTGCCATGTACCTAGCTCTCATTACATGAACACTTTGGACTGATCTGCCATGTAGCTTGAACTTGTATATGGAAATGATGCACTACACTGCCATGTAGCTAACTCTCTATACATGGACATTTTGTACTCATTTGTCATGTAGCTAATACCATATATATGGTCATGTTGCACTATGCTGCCATGTACCTAGCTCTCATTACATGAACACTTTGGACTGATCTGCCATGTAGCTTGAACTTGTATATGGAAATGATGCACTACACTGCCATGTAGCTAACTCTCTATACATGGACATTTTGTACTCATTTGTCATGTAGCTAATACCATATATATGGTCATGTTGCACTATGCTGCCATGTACCTAGCTCTCATTACATGAACACTTTGGACTGATCTGCCATGTAGCTTGAACTTGTATATGGAAATGATGCACTACACTGCCATGTAGCTAACTCTCTATACATGGACATTTTGTACTCATTTGTCATGTAGCTAATACCATATATATGGTCATGTTGCACTATGCTGCCATGTACCTAGCTCTCATTACATGAACACTTTGGACTGATCTGCCATGTAGCTTGAACTTGTATATGGAAATGATGCACTACACTGCCATGTAGCTAACTCTCTATACATGGACATTTTGTACTCATTTGTCATGTAGCTAATACCATATATATGGTCATGTTGCACTATGCTGCCATGTACCTAGCTCTCATTACATGAACACTTTGGACTGATCTGCCATGTAGCTTGAACTTGTATATGGAAATGATGCACTACACTGCCATGTAGCTAACTCTCTATACATGGACATTTTGTACTCATTTGTCATGTAGCTAATACCATATATATGGTCATGTTGCACTATGCTGCCATGTACCTAGCTCTCATTACATGAACACTTTGGACTGATCTGCCATGTAGCTTGAACTTGTATATGGAAATGATGCACTACACTGCCATGTAGCTAACTCTCTATACATGGACATTTTGTACTCATTTGTCATGTAGCTAATACCATATATATGGTCATGTTGCACTATGCTGCCATGTACCTAGCTCTCATTACATGAACACTTTGGACTGATCTGCCATGTAGCTTGAACTTGTATATGGAAATGATGCACTACACTGCCATGTAGCTAACTCTCTATACATGGACATTTTGTACTCATTTGTCATGTAGCTAATACCATATATATGGTCATGTTGCACTATGCTGCCATGTACCTAGCTCTCATTACATGAACACTTTGGACTGATCTGCCATGTAGCTTGAACTTGTATATGGAAATGATGCACTACACTGCCATGTAGCTAACTCTCTATACATGGACATTTTGTACTCATTTGTCATGTAGCTAATACCATATATATGGTCATGTTGCACTATGCTGCCATGTACCTAGCTCTCATTACATGAACACTTTGGACTGATCTGCCATGTAGCTTGAACTTGTATATGGAAATGATGCACTACACTGCCATGTAGCTAACTCTCTATACATGGACATTTTGTACTCATTTGTCATGTAGCTAATACCATATATATGGTCATGTTGCACTATGCTGCCATGTACCTAGCTCTCATTACATGAACACTTTGGACTGATCTGCCATGTAGCTTGAACTTGTATATGGAAATGATGCACTACACTGCCATGTAGCTAACTCTCTATACATGGACATTTTGTACTCATTTGTCATGTAGCTAATACCATATATATGGTCATGTTGCACTATGCTGCCATGTACCTAGCTCTCATTACATGAACACTTTGGACTGATCTGCCATGTAGCTTGAACTTGTATATGGAAATGATGCACTACACTGCCATGTAGCTAACTCTCTATACATGGACATTTTGTACTCATTTGTCATGTAGCTAATACCATATATATGGTCATGTTGCACTATGCTGCCATGTACCTAGCTCTCATTACATGAACACTTTGGACTGATCTGCCATGTAGCTTGAACTTGTATATGGAAATGATGCACTACACTGCCATGTAGCTAACTCTCTATACATGGACATTTTGTACTCATTTGTCATGTAGCTAATACCATATATATGGTCATGTTGCACTATGCTGCCATGTACCTAGCTCTCATTACATGAACACTTTGGACTGATCTGCCATGTAGCTTGAACTTGTATATGGAAATGATGCACAACTCTGCCATGTAGCTAGCTCTCTGTACATGAACATTTGGACACATCTGCGATGTAGTTAGAACACTGTATAAGGAAATGTTGCACTAGCCTTCCATGTAGGTAGCTTCCTGTATATGAACATATTGGAATTGCCTGCCACGAAGCTAGCTCTCAGTACATGTACATGTACATGTTGGACACATCTGTCATGTAGCTAGTAGCCTGTATATAGACATGTTGGACTACTCTGCCATGTAGCTTGCTCTCAGTATATGGACACATTGGAT
>NW_006408881.1:2060008-2073068 GCF_000296735.1 Chrysochloris asiatica
ATGGACACATTGGATGCATCTGCCATGTAGCTAGATCTCTGTATTTGGAAATGTTGCACTACCCTGCCATGTAGCTAGCTCTCTGTATATGGACACTTTGGACTCGTCTGTTATGTAGCTAGCTCTCTGTGCATGGATACTGTGGACTGATCTGCGAAGTAGGTAGCTCTCTGTATTTGAATAATTGGACTTGTCTGCCATGAAGCAAGCTCCTAGTATATGGACATGTTGAAATCATCTGTCATGTAGCCAGTACCCTGTATATGGACATGTTGGACTACCCTGCCCTATAGCTACTCTCTATATATGAACATTTTGGACTTGTCTTCCATGGACATGTTGGACTACCCTGCCGTGTAGCTATTCTCTGTATATGAACATTTTGGATTTGTCTGCCATTGAGCTAGTTCTCATTTTTTGGACATGTTGGACTCATCTGCCATGTAGCTAATACCCTATATATGGTCATGTTGCACTACTCTGCCATGTAGCTTGCTCTCTGTATATACACAAATTGTACTCATTTGCCATGTAGCTTGAACTCTGTATATGAAAATGATGCACTACTCTACCATGTAGGTAGCTCTCTGATTATAGACAAGTTGGACTCATCTGCCTTGTAGCTAGAACCCTGTATATGTAAAGGTTGCAATACCATGCCAGGTAGCTAGTTCTCTATATATAGACAAGTTGGACTCATCTGTCTTGTTGCTAGAACTCTGTATATGGAAATGTTGCACTACCCTGCCATGTAGCTAGCTCTATGTATATGAGCATATTGGACTTGTTTGCCATGTAGCTAGCTCTCATTGTATGGACATGTTGGACTCATCTGCCATGTAGCTAGTACCCTGTATATGGGCATCCTGATTTACTCTGCCATGTAGCTTGCTTTCAGTATATGGACACTTTGGACTCATCTTGCATGTAGTTTGAACTCTGTTTATGGGAATGATGCACTACACAGCCATTTTGCTAGCTCTCTGTATATGGACATTTTGGACTCGTCTGGCAAGTAGATAGGTCTCAGTATATGGACAAGTTGGACTCATCTGCCTTTTAGCTAGAACTCTGTATATGGAAATCTTGCACTATCCTGCTATATAGCTTGCTCTCTGTATATGAACATGTTGGAATTGTCTGCCATGTAGCTAGCTCTCGGTATATGGACACATTGGACACATCTGCCATGTCGCTAGAACTCTGTATATGGAAAGGATGCACTACACTGCCATTTAGCCAGATCTCTGTATATGAACATATTGGACTTGTCTGACATGTAGCTAGCTCTCTGTGCAGGTAGCCCTCAGTATATGGACACGTTGGAAACATCTTGCATGTAGCTAGAACTCTCTATATGAAAATGTTGCACTCCCCTGAATTGTAGCTTGCTCTCTGTATATAGACAAGTTGGACTCATTTGCCTTGTAGGTAGAACTCTGTATATGGAAATCTTGCACTACCTTGCCATGTAGATAGCTCTCTGTATATGAAAATTTTGGACTCGTCTGTCATTTATATAGATTGCTGTACGTGGAAATGTTGCACTACCCTGCCATGCAGCTAACTTTCTGTATATGAACATATTGGTCTTATCTGCCATGTAGCTAGCTCTCAGTATATGGACATATTGGACTCATCTGACATGTAGCTAGAACCCTGTATATGGGTATGTTGTACTACTCTGCCATGTAGCTAGCTCTCAATATGTGAACACCTTGGATTCATTTGCCATGTTTCTTGAATTCTGTATATGGAAATGATGCAGTACTCTCCCGTGTAGTTACCTCTCTGTATATAGACAATTTGGACTCATCTGTCTTGTAGCTAGTACTCTGTATATGGTCATGTTGGACTACTCTGCCATATAGCTAGCTCTCAGTATATGAACACGTTGGACATATCTGCGATGTAGCTAGAAGTCTGTATATGGCAATGATGCACTAATTTTCCATGTAGCTAGCTCTCTGTTTATGGACATTTGGACTCGTCTAACATGTAGCTAGCTCTCTGTACATGGATATGTTGGACGGTTCTGTTATGTAGCTAGCTCTCTGTATGTGAACATATAGGAATTGTCTGTCATGTAGCTAGCTCTCAGTATAGGGACGTATTGCACACATCTGCCATGTAGCTATGACTCTGTATATGGACATTTTGGACACATCTGCCATGTAGCTAGAACTCTATATATGGAAATATTGCACTACCCTGCCATGTAGCTAGCTCTCTTTATATGAACATTTGGGCTCATCTGCCATGTAGCTAGAAATATCTATATGGATATATTGCATTAGTCTGTCATGTAGGTAGCTCTCTGTATATAGACATGTTGGAGTCATGTGACTTGTAGCTAGCCCTGTATATATACACATGTTGGACTCATCTGGCACGCAGCTACAATTCTCTATATGGAAATGTTGCACTACCCTGCCATTTAGCTAGCTCTATGTATATGAACATTTTGGACTCTTATGCCATGTAGCTAGTACCCCGTATATGGAAATGTTGCACTACTCTGCTATGTAGCTAGTTCTCAGTATATGGACACGTTGGACAAATCTGACATGTAGTTAGAACTTTGTATAAGGAAATGTTGCACTACCCTGCCATATAGCTAGCTCTCTCTATATGGACATTTGGACTCGTCTGCCATGTAGCCTGATCTCTGTACATAGATATGTTGGACTGATTTGCCAAGTAGGTAGCTCTCTGTATATGTTCATATTGGAATTGTCTGCCATGTAGCTAGCACTCTTTATATGGACATGTTGGAGTACTGTGCTATGTAGCTATCTCTCAGTATATGAACACTTTGGACTCATCTGCCATGTAGCTTGAACTGTGTATATGGAAATGTTGCACTACTCTGACTTGTAGCTAGCTCTCTGTATACGAACATATTGGACTTGTCTGCCATGTAGCTAGCTCTCAGAATATGGACTTGTTGGACTCATCTTCCATGTAGCTAGTACTCTGTATATGGACATGTTCCACTACTCTGCCAGTAGATTGCTCTAATTATATGAACACTTTGGACTCATGTGCCATGTAGCTTGAACTCTGCAAATGGAAACGATGCACTACTCTGCCTTGTAGCTAGCTCTCTGTATATAGACAAGTTGGACTCATCTGCTTTGTTTCTAGTACCCTGTATATGGACATGTTGGACTACTCTGCCATGTAGCTAGCTCTCTGTACATGGATATGTTTGACTGATCTGACAAAGAGGTAGCTCTCTGTATATTAACATAGTGGACTTGTCTACCATATACCTAGCTCACAGTATAAGGAAACTTTTGACACATCTGCCATGTAGCTAGAACTCTGTATTTGTACATGTTGCACTACGCTGCCATGTAGCCACCTCTCTGTATATAGACAAATTGCAATAATCTGCCTTGTAGCTAGAATTCTGTATATGGATATGTTACACTACTCTGAGATGTAGCTAGCTCTCTGTATATGAACATATTGGACTTGTCTGCCATGAAACTAGCTCTCTGTACATGGACATGTTGGACTCATCTGCCATGGAGCTAGTACCCTGTATATGGACATGTTGCACTATTCTGCCATGAAGATATCTCTCAGTTTATGAACACATTGTACTCATCTGCCATGTAGCTTGAACTGTGTATATGGAAATGATGCACTACTCTGCAATGTGTCTAGCCCTCTCTATATAGAAAAGTTGGACTCATCTAACTTGTAGCTTGAACTCTGGATATGGAAATGATGCCCTACTCTGCCATATCGCTAGCTCCTTGTACATAGAAAAGTTGGACTCATCTGCCTTGTAACTGATAACCTGTATATGGACATTTTGGACTACTCTGCTATGTAGCTAGCTCTTTGTATATGGACATTTTGGACTTGTCTGCCATGTGTCTAGCTCTCTGTACATGGATATGTTATACTGATCTGCCAAGGAGGTAGCTCTCTGTATATGAACATATTGGACTTGTCTGCCATGTATCTACCTCTAAGTATATGGACAAGTTGGACACATCGGACATGTAACAAGAACTCTGTGTATGTAAATGTTGCACTATTCTGCCATGTAGCCTGCTCACTGTATATAGACAAGTTGGACTCATCTGCCTTGTAGCAAGAACTTTGTATATGGAAATGTTTCACTACTCTGCCATGTAGCTATCTATCTTTGTATGAACTTGTTGCACTTGTCTGCCATGTTTCCAGTACCCTGTATATAGACAAGTTGGGCTCATCTGCCTTGTAGCTAGGAGTCTGTATATGAAAATGTTCCACTACTCTGCCATGTAGCTAGCTCTCTGTATATGAACATATTGGACTTGTCTGCCATGTAGTTAGCTCTCAGTATGTGGACATGTTGGACTCATCTGCCTTGTACCTAGTACCCTGTATATGTTCATGTTGGACTTCTCTGCGATGTAGCTAGCTCTCTGTATTTGGACATTTTGGACTCGTCTGCCATCTACCTAGCTCTCTGTAAATGGATATGTTGGACTGATCTGCCAAGTAGGTAGTTTTCTGTATATGAACATATTGGACTTGTCTTACATTTAGCTAGAACTTTGTATATGGAAATGTGGCACTACCCTGTCATGTAGCTAGCTCACTCTATATGAACATTATTGACTTTTCTGCCATGTAGTTAGTAAACTGTATATGGACATGTCGAACTTCTCTGCCATGTAGCTAACACTCAGTATATGGACAAGTTATACTCATCTGCCTTGTAGCTAGTATCCTGTATATGGACATGTTGGACTACTCTGGGATGTAGCTAGCTCTCTGTATATGGATATTTTGGACTCGTTTGCCATCTAGGCAGTTCTCTGAACATGGATATGTTGGACTGATATGCCAAGTAGGTAGTTTTCTGTATATGAACATTTTGGACTTGTCTAACATTTAGCTAGAACTTTGTATATGGAAATGTGGCACTACCCTGTCATGTAGCTAGCTAACTCTATATGAACATTATGGACTTGTCTGCCATGTAGCTAGCTCTCAGTACATGGACAGGTTGGACACATCTGCAATGTAGCTAGAACTTTGTGTATAGATATGTTGCACTAGTCTGCTTGTAGCCAGCTCTCTGTATATAGACAGGTTGGACTCATCAACCTTGTAGATAGAACTCTGTATATGGAAATGTTGCACTAACCTGCCATGTAGCTCTCTCTCTATATATGAACATATTGGACTTGTCTTTCATGTAGCTAGCTCTCAGTATATGGACACGTTGGACACAGCTGCCATGTAGGTAGAAACCTGTATATGGAAATGTTTAACTACTCTGAAATGTAGATAGCTCTCAGTATATGAACGCTTTGGTCTCACCTGCCATGTGGCTTGAACTGTGTATGTGGAAATGATGCATTACTCTGCCTTGTAGCTAGCTCTCTGTATACAGACAAGTTAGACTCATCTGCCTTGTAGCTAGGACCCTGTATATGGACATGTTGGACTACTCTGCCATGCAGCTAGCTCTCAGTATATGGACAAGTTGGACTCATCTGCCTTGAAGCTAGTACCCTGTATATGGATATGTTGGATTACTCTACCATGTAACTATCTCTCTGTATATGGACATTTTGGACTCATCTGCCATGTATCTAGCTCTCTGTACATAGATTTGTTGGACTGATCTGCCAAGTAGGTAGTTTTTTTTTTATATGAACATATTGGACTTGTCAGTCATGTAGGTAACTCTCAGAATATGGACATGTTAGACTCATCTGGCATGTAACTAGTACTCTGTATATGGACATGTTGAACTACTCTGCTATGTAGCTAGCTCTCAGTATATGGACACGTTGTACACATCTGCCATGTAGCTAGAACTATGTATAAGGAAATGTTGTCCTACTCTGCGATGAAGCCAGCTCTCTGTATATAGACAAGTTGGACTCATCTGTCTTGTAGCTAGAACTCTGTATATGGAAATGTTCCACTACTTTGCCATGTAGCTAGATCTCTGTATATGAACATATTGGACATGTCTGCCATGTAGCTAGCTCTCAGTATATGAACATATTGGACTCATCTGCCATGGCGTTGGTACCCTGTATATGGACATGTTGCACTACTCTGCCATGTAGATAGCTCTCATTATATGAACACTTTGGACTCATCTGCCATATGTCTTGAAATGTGTATGTGGGAATGATGCACTACTCTGCCTTTTAGCTAGCTCTCTGTATATAGGCAAGTTTGACTCATCTGCCTTGTGGCTAGGACCTTGTATATGGACATGTTGGACTACTCTACCATGTAGCTAGCTCTCTGTATATGGACATTTTGGACTTCTCTGCTATTTAACTAGCTCTCTGTAAATGGATATGTTGGACGGATCTGCCAAGTAGGTAGTTTTCAGTACATGAACACATTGAACTTGTCTGCCATGTAGCTAGCTCTCTGTATAAGGACATGTTGTACTCATCTGACATGTACCTCGTACCCTGTATATGGACATGTTGAACTACACTTCTATGTAGCTACCTCTCAGTATATGGACACGATGGACACATCTCCTATGTAGCTAGAACTCTGTATATGGTAATGTTGCCCTACTCTGCCAGGTAGCCAGCTCTCTGTATAAATAAGTTGGACTCATCTGCCTAGTAGCTAGAACTTTGTATATGGAAATGTTGCACTACTCTGCCATGTAGCTATCTCTCTGTATATGGACGTATTGGACTTTTCTGCCATGTAGCTAGCTCTCAGTTTATGGACGTGTTGGACTCACCTACCATGTAGTTAGTACCCTGTATATGGACATGTTGCACTACTCTGCCATGTAGATTTCTCTAAGTATATGAAAACTTTGGACTCATCTGCAATGTAGCTTGAACTCTGTACATAGAAATGTTGCCCTACTCTGCCATGTAGTCAGCTCTCTGTATAGAGAAAAGTTGAACTCTTTCTTGTAGCTAGAACTGTGTATATGGAAATGATACCCTACTCTGCCATGCAGATAGCTCCCTGTATATGGACATTTTGGGCTTATATGCCATGTATCTAGCTCTATGTACATGGATATGTTGGACAGATCTGCCAAGGAGGTAGCTTTCTATATATGAACATTTTGGTCTTGTCTTCCATGTAGCTAGCTCGCAGTATACGTACACGTTGGACACATCTGCTATTTAGCTAGAACTCTGTATATGGACATGTTGCACTACTCTGCCATGTAGCCAGCTGTCTGTATATAGACAGGTTGGACTCACCTGCATTGTAGCAAGAACTCTGTATATGGAAATATTGCACTTCTCTGCCATGTAGTTAGCTCTCTGTATATGAACATATTGGAGTTGTCTGCCATGTAGCTCACTCTCAGTATATGGACATGTTGGACTCATCTTCCATGTAGCTAGTTCACTGTATATGGACATATTGCGCTACTCTGCCATGTAGATAGATCTCAGTATATGTACACTTTGGATTCATCTGCCATGTGGCTTAAACTGTGTATGTGGAAATGATGCACTACTCGGTCTTGTAGTTAACTCTCTGTATATAGACAAATTAGACCCATCTGCCTTGTAGCTAGTACACTAAATATGGACATGTTGTACTACTGTGCCATGCAGCTAGTTCTCAGTATATGGAAAAGTTGGACTTGGTGCCTTGAAGCTAGTACCCTGTATATGGACATGTTGGACTACTCTACCATGTAGTTAGCTCTCTGTAAATGCCAAGAAGGTAGTGTTCGGTATATGAGCATTTTGGACTTGTCTGCCATGTAGCTAGCTAGAAGTATATGGACACATTGGACACATCTGCCATGTAACTAGTACCTTGTATATGGACATGTTGGACTGATATGACATGTACTTAGCTCTCAGTATATGGACACGTTGGACACATCTGCCATATAACTAGATCTCCGTATATGTAAATGTTACAATACTCTGCCATGTAGCTAGCTATCTGTATATAGACAAGTTGGGCTCATCTTCCTTGTAGCTAGAACTCTGTATATGGAAATGTTGCACTACCCTGCCATGTAGCTGGCTCTCAGTATATAGAAAGTTTGGACTCGTCTGCCATGTACCTAGCTGTCTGTACATGGATATGTTGGACTGATCTGCCAAGTAGGTAGTTTTCTGTATAATGAACATATTGGACTTGTCTGGCATGTAGCTAGCTCCCAGTATATGAACATGTTAGACACATCTGCCATGTAGCTAGAATTCTGTATATGGAAATGTTGCACTACCCTGCCAGGTAGCTAGCTTTCTGTATATGGACTTTTTGGTCTCATCTGCCAAGTAGGTAGCTGTCTGTATATGAACATATTGAACTTGTCTGTCATGTAGCTAGCTCTCAGTATATGGGTATGTTGGACTCATATGCCATGTAGCTAGTACCCTGTATATGGACATGTTGGACTACTCTGCCATGTAGCTAGCTCTCTGTGTATGTACATTTTGGACTCGTCTGCCATGTAGTTAGCTCTCTGTACATGGATATGTTGGGCTGATAGGCCAAGGATATAGCTCTCTGTATATGAACATATTGGAATTTTCTGCCATCTAGTTAGCTCTTAGTATATGGACATATTGGACCCGTCTGACATGTAACTAGGTCTCCCTGCATGGATATTTTGGATTGATATGCATGTACATAGCTCTCAGTATATGGACACTTTGGAAACATCTGCCATGTAGCTAGAACTGTGCATATGTAAAAGTTGCACTATTCTGCTCTGTAGCTAGCTCTCTGTATATAGACATTTTGGACTCGTTTTCCATGTAGCTATCTCTCAGTTTAGGGACACGTTGGACACATCAGCCATGTAGCTAGAACTCTGTATATGGACATATTGCACTACACTGCCATGTAGCCATCTCTCTGTATATAGACAAGTTGGACTCTTCTGCCTTGAAGCTAGTACCCAGTATATGGACATTTTGGACTTGTGTGCCATGTAGTTAGCTCTCTGTACATGGATATGTTGGACTGATCTACCAAGTAGGTTGTTTTCTGTATATGAACATATTGGAATTGTCTGCCATGTAGCTAGCTCTCAGTATATGGACATGTTGAACTCATCTGACATGTAGCTAATACCCTGTATATGGACATGTTAAAGTACTCTGCTTTGTAGTTAGCTCTCAATATATGGACAAGTTGGACACGTCTGCAACATGTCCGTAAACTGAGAACTAGCTACATGGAAGAAAAGTCCAATATGTTCATATACAGAGAGCTACCTAGTTGGCACATCATTCCAACATATCCATGTACAGAGAGCTACATGGCAGACAAGACCAAAATGTCCTTATACAGAGAGCTAACTGCATGGCAGGGTAATGCAACATTTCCATACACAGAGTTCAAGCTACATGGCAGATGAGTTCAAAGCGTTCATATACTGAGAACTAGCTACATGGCAGAGTAGTCCAATATGTCCATATACAGAGTTCTAGCTATATGGCAGACATGTCCAAAATGTCTATATACAGAGAGCTAGCTTCATGGCAGTATAGTGCAACTTTTCCATATACAGTGTTCTACCTACATGGCAGATGTGTCCAACGTGTCCATATACCGAGAGCTATTTACATGGCTGACAAGTCCAATATGTTCAATTACAGAGAGCTACCTCCTTGGTATATCAATCCTTCATATCCATGTGTAGAGAGCTAGCTACATGACAGACTAGTCCAAAATATTCATATACAAAGGGCTAGCTACATGCCAGTGTAGTGCAACATTTCTATATACAGAGTTCAAGCTAAAAGGCAAATAAGTCCAATTTATCTATATACAGAGATCTAGCTGTCAGGCAGAGTAGTGCAACATTTCCATATACTTCGTTCTAGCTACATGGCAAATGTGTCCAATGTGTCTAAATACTGAGAGCTAGCTTCATGGCAGAGTAGTCTAACATGTCCATATACAGGGTACTAACTACAAGTCAGATAAGTCCAAAATGTCCATATACAGTGTTCTAGCTCCATGGCAGATGTGTCCAACATGTCCAAATACTGAGTTGCTACATGGCTGAGAAGCCCAATATGTTAATATACAGAGAGCTACCTACTTGGCAGAATAGTCCAATGTATATATGTTCAGAGTGCTCACTATATGGCAGACGTGTCCAAAATGTCCATATACAGAGCTAGCTACATGGCAGGGTAGTGCAACATTTCAATATACAGAATTCTAGCTACATGGCAGATGTGTCCAACGTGTCCATATACTGAGGGCTACCTACTAGGCAGATCATTCCAACATATCCATGTGCAGAGAGCTGGCTACATGGCAGACAAGTCCAAAACGTCCATATAAAGAGAGCTGGCTATATGGCAGGTTAGTGCAAAATTACCTTATTCAGAGTTCTAAATACAAGGAAGATAAGCCCAACTTTTCTATATACAGAAACCTACCAACATGGCAGGTTGGTGAAACATTTATATATACAGAGTTCTAGTTACATGGCAGATGTTTCCAACCTGTCCATACACTGAGAGCTAGCTACATGGCAGATCAGTCCAAAATATCCATGCAGAGAGCTAACTACATGACAGAAAAGACCAAAATGTCCATAAACAGAGAGCTAGCTACATGGCAGAGTATTGCATCATTTCCATATACAGATTTCAAGCTACATGGCAATGAGTCCAAAGTGTTCATATAATCAGAGCTAGCTACATGGCAGTGTAGTGCAATGTTTCCATATACAGGGTTCTAGCTACATGGCAGGTGATTCCAATACTGAGAGCCTGCTACATGGCACACAAGTCCAATATGTTCATATACAGCAGGTGTGTCCAACGTGTCCACATACTGAGAGCTAGCTACATGTCTGATGAGTCCAATATGTCCATGCACAGAGAGCTAGCTACATGGCAGAGTAGTGCATCATTTCCATATACAGAGTTCTAGCTACATGGCAGAGGAGTCCAACGTGTCCATATACTGAGAGCTAGCTACATGGCAGACAATTCGATTATGTTCATATACAGAGAGCTACCTACTTGTCAGATCAGTCCAACATATCTATGTACAGAGAGCTAGCTACATGACATACGAGTAAAAAATGGCAATATACAGAGAGAGCTAGCTACATGGCAGGCTAGTGCAACATTTCCAAATACAGAGGTCTAGCTACAAGGCAGATGAGTCCAACTTGTCTATATACAGAGAACTAACTACATGTCAGGGTAGTACAACATTTCCATATACAGATTCTAGCTACATGTCAGGTGTGTCCAGCGTGTCCGTATACTGAGAGCAAGCTACATGTCAGTTGAGTCCAATATGTCCATGCACAGAGTAGTGCACTACATGGCAGTGTAGTGCATCATTTCCATATACAGAGTTCTAGCTACATGGCGATGAGTTCAAAGTGTTCATATAGTGACAGCTAGTTATAATGCAGAGTATTCCAACATTTCCATATAGAGAGTTTTAGCTAAATGGCAGATGTGTGCAACGTGTCCATATACTGAGAGCTAGCTACATGGCAGACAAGTCCAATATTTCCATATACAGAGTTCTATCTACATGGAAGATGTTTCCAACATGTCCATATACTGAGAGCTAGCTACAAGGCAGATGAATCCAAAATGCCCATATACAGAGGGCTAGCTATATGGCAGGTTAGTGCAACATGTCCATATACAGAGTTCTAGCTACAAGGCAGATGAGTCCAATTTATCTATATTCAGAGAGCAAGTTGCAAGGCAGAGTAGTGAAACATTTCCATAGACAGAGTTCTAGCTACATGGCAGATGTGTCCAACTTATCCACATACTGAAAGCTAGCTACATGGCAGAGTAGTACAACATGTCCATGTACAGGGTACTAGCTACGTGGCAGATGAGTCCAACATGTCCATAACGGAGAGCTAGCTACATGGCAGACAAGTCAAATATATTCATATACAGAGAGCTACATACTTGGAAGATCAATCCAACATATCCATGTATGGACAGCTAGCTACATGGCAGAGTAGTACAACATGTCCATGTACAGGGTACTAGCTACGTGGCAGATGAGTCCAACATGTCCATAACGGAGAGCTAGCTACATGGCAGACAAGTCAAATATATTCATATACAGAGAGCTACATACTTGGAAGATCAATCCAACATATCCATGTATGGACAGCTAGCTACATGTCTGACGAGTCCACAATGTCCATACACAGAGAGCTAGCTACAAGGTAGGGAAGTGCAATTCCATATACAGATTTCTAGCTGAAAGGAAGTTGAGTCAAACTTTTCTATATACAGAGAGCTACCTTTATAGCATAATAGTACGACATTTCCATATACAGAGTTCTAGCTACATGGCAGATGTGTCCAACATGGCCATATCCTTCGATCTACCTACATGGCAGACAAGTTCAATATGTTCATATACAGAAAGCTAGCTACATGGCAGTTAGTGAAACATTTCCATATACAGAGTTCTAGCTACATGGCAGATGTGTCCAACTTGTCCATATATTGAGAACTAGCTATCTGGCAGAGTAGTCCAACATGCCCATATACAGGGTACTAGCCTCATGGCAGATGAATCCAACATGTGCTTATACTGAGAGTTAACTACATGGCAAATGAGTCAAACATGTGTATATATAAAGGCCTAGCTCCCTGGTTAATGAGTCCAACATGTTCATAAACTGAGAGCTAACTGTATGGCAGACAGGTCCAATATGTTCATATACTGAGAGCTAGCTACATGGTAGATCAGTCCAAAATATCCATGAACAGAGAGCTCGAGACATTCCAGAGGAATGCAAAATGTCCATATACAGAGAGCTAGCTACATGGCTTAGTAGTGCATCATTTCCATATACAGAGTTCAAGCTACATGGCAGATGAGTCCAAAGCGTTCATATACTGAGAGCTAGCTACATGGCAGAGTAGTCCAATATGTCCATATACAGTGTTCTAGCTACATGGCAGATATGTCCAACATGTCCATATACTGAGAGCTAGTTACATGGAAGACAAGTCCAATATGTTCATGTACAGAGAGCTACCTACTTGGAAGATAACTCCAACATATCCATTTACAGAGAGCTAGTTTCATGGCAGATGAACAAAAT
>NW_006408881.1:2073988-2075310 GCF_000296735.1 Chrysochloris asiatica
CCCAAAATGTCCATATACAGAGAGCTAGCTACATGGCAGAGTAGTGCAACATTTCCATATACAGAGTTCTAGCTACATGGCAGATGTTTACGAAGTGTCCATATACTGAGAGCCTGCTACATGGCTGGGAAGTCCTATATGTTCATATACAGAGAGGTAACTGCTTGGCGGATCAGTCCAACATATCCATGTATAAAGAGTTAGCTACACGGCAGACGAGTCCAAAATTTCCATATATGGAGATCTAGCTACATGCCAGGGTAGTGCAACATTTCCATATACAGAGTTCTTGCTACATGGCAGATATTTCCAACATTTCCATGTACTGAGAACTGGCTCTATGGCAGATCAGTCCAAAACATCCATGCACAGAGAGCTCATGAAATGTCAAACGAGTGCAAAATGTCCATGTAAAGAGAGTTAGCCACATGGCAAAGCAGTCATCATTTCAATATACAGAGTTCAAGCTACATCGCAGATGAGTCCAAAGCGTTCATATACTAAATCTAGTTACATGGCAGAGTACTCCAATACGTCCATATACAGATTTCTAGCTACATGGCAGATGTATCCAACGTGTCCATATACTGAGAGCTAGCTACATGGCAGACAGGTCCAATATGTTCATATACAGATAGCTACCTACTTGGCAGATCAGTCCAACATATCCATGTACAGAAAGCTAGCTACATGTCAGATGAGTCCAAAGTGTCCATATACAGAGTGCTAGCTACATGGCAGGGTAGTGCAACATTTCCATATACAGAGTTCAAGCATCAAGGCAGATGAGTCCAATTTATCTATATACAGAGAGCTAGCTGCAAGGCAGAGGAGTGCAACATATGCATATACATAGTTCTAGCTACATGGCAGATGTGTCCGATGTGTCCATATACTAAGAGCTAGCTACATGGCAGAGTAGTATAACATGTCCATACACAAGGTACTAGCTACATGGCAGATGAGTCTAACATGTCCAAATTCTGAGAGCTAACTACATGACAGACAAGTTCAATATGTTCTTATACAGAGAGCTACCTACTTGGCAGATCAGTCCAACATATCCATGTACAGACAGCTAGCTACATGGCTGACGAGTCCAAAATGTCCATATACAGAGAGCTAGCTACATTGCGAGAACTTCGAGCCGCAGCGAGACGTGTAGTGTGGAGCTCCAACAACAACACAGAATATTGGGCCACAAGACTGTTTAACTGCAAGTTGCGGAAAGCCTCATCTCTCTCACGTAGAGGACCTGGAGGATTTGAGCTGCTGACCACGAGGTTCACAACCAGGTTTTTGTTTGTTTGTTTGTTTGTTTG
>NW_006408881.1:2098848-2100035 GCF_000296735.1 Chrysochloris asiatica
ATGTAGCTAGCTCTCAGTATAGGAACACTTGGGACTTATCTGCCATGTAACTGGAACTCTGTATATGGAAATTATGCACTACTCTGCCATGTAGCTAGCTCTCTGTTTATAAATATTGTGGACTTGTTTGACATGTAGCTAGCTCTCTGTGCATGGATATTTTGGACTGATCTGCCATGTAGATTGCTCTCAGTATATGGACACATTGGAAACATCTGCCATGTAATTAGAACTCTGTATAAGGAAATGATGCACTACCCTGCCATGTAGTTAGCTCTATGTATATAGACAAGTTGGACTCATCTGTCTTGTAGGTAGAACTCTGTATAGAGAGATGTTGCACTACTCTGCCATGTAGCTAGCTCTCTGTATATGGACATTTTGGACTTGTCTGCCATGTAGCTAGGTCTCTGTACATAGATATGTTGGACTGATCATTCCAAGTAGTTACCTCTCTGTATAAGAATATGTTGGGATTGTCTACCATGGAGGTAGCTTTCAGTATATGGACACGCTGGACACATCTGCCATGTAGCTAGAACTCCATATAAGGAAATTTTGCACTACGCTGCTGTATAGCTAGCTCACTCTATATGGACATTTTGGACTTGTCTGCCATGTAGATAGCTCTCTGTACATGGATATGTTGGACTGATCTGCCAAGGAGGTAGCTCTCTGTATATGAACATATTGGACATATCTGCCATGTAGCTAGCTCTAGGGATATGAACACTTGGGACTCATCTTCCATTTAGCTTGGAATCTGTGTATGGAAATGATGCACTACTCTGCCATGTAGCTAGTTCTCTGTAGATGGACATTTTGGACTTGTCTGACATGTTGCTAACTCTTTGTACATCGATATGTTGGACTGATCTGCCAAGTAGGTAGCTCTCAGTATATGAATATATTTGACTTATCTTCCATGTAGCTAGCTCTCAGTATATAGACAATTTTCAACACACCTGCCTTGTAGCTAAAACTCTGTATATTGAAATGTTGCACTACCCTGCTGTGTAGCTAGCTCTCTGTATATGGACATCTTGGTCTCGTCTGCCATGTAGCTAACTCCTGTATATGGATATGTTAGATTTATCTGCCAAATAGGTAGCTCTCTGTATATGGACATATTTGCATTTTTACCATGTAGGTAGATTTCAGTATATGGACACATTGGACATATTTGC
>NW_006408881.1:2101390-2106515 GCF_000296735.1 Chrysochloris asiatica
GCCTTGTCTGCCATGTAACTGCCTCTCATTATGAGGACATGTTGGACACATCTCCCATGTAGCCCAAACTCTGTATATGAAAATGTTGCACTACCCTTCCATGTAGCTAGCTCTGTGTATATGAACATATTGGCTCTGTCTGCTATGTAGCTAGCTCTCAGTATATAGATACGTTGGACATATCTGCCATGTAGCTAGAACACCGTATATGATAATGTTGCACTACGCTGCCATGTAGCTAGGTCTCTGTATATAGACTAGTTGGATTCATTTGCCTTGTAGCGAGAACTCTGTATATGGAAATGTTGCACGACGCTGCCATGTAGCTAGCTCTCAGTATATGGACACATTGGACACATAGGCCTTGTAGCTAGAACTCTGCATATGGACACAATTCACTACTCTGCTATGTAGCTAGCTCTCATTAGATGAACACATGGGACTCATCTGCCATGTAGCTTGAACTCTGTATATAGAAATGATGCAATACTCTGCCATGTAGCTAACTCTCTATTCATGGACATTTTGGACTTGTCTGACATGTTGCTAGTTCTCTGTACATGGATATATTGGACTGATCTGCCAAGAATGTAGCTCTCTGTATATGAACATATTGGACTTATCTGCCATGTTGCTAGCTCTCAGTATACGAACAAATTTGAACACATCTGCCATGTAGGTAGAACTCTCTATATTTAAATGTTGCACTACCCTGCCGTGTAGCTAGCTCTCTGTATATGGACATATTGGTCTCGTCTGCCATGTAGCTAACTCCTGTACATGGATATGTTGGATTGCTCTGTCAAATAGGTAGCTCTCTGTATATGAACATATTGACCTTGTTTACCATGTAGGTATATTTTAGTATATGGGCACGTTGGGCACATCTGCCATGTAGCTAGAACTCTGTATATGGAAGTGTTGCACTACCCTTCCATGTAGCTACCTCTCTGTATACAGATAAGTTGGAGTCATCTGTCTTCTAGCTAGAACTCTGTATATGGAAATGTTGCAATACTCTGCCATGTAGCTAGCTCTCTGTATATAGACAAGTAGGATTCATCTGCCTTGTAGCTAGAACACTGTATATGGAAATGTTGCTCTACCTTGCCTCATAGCTAACTCTCTGTATATCGACATTTTGGATTCATATGCCATGTAGCTATCTCTCTGTGCATGGATATGTTGGACTGATGTGCCTAGTAGTTAGCTCTCTGTATATGAACATATTGGACTTGTCTGCCTAGTACCTAGCTTTTAGAATATGGACACATTGGACACATCTGCCCAGTAGCTAGAACTCTGTATATGGACATGTTGGACTACTCTGAGATGTAGCTAGCTCTCAGTATATGAACACTTAGGACTCATCTCTCATTTAGCTTGAACTCTCTATATGGAAATGATTCACTACTCTGCCATGTAGGTAGCTCTCTGTGCATGGACATTTTAGATTCGTCTGACATGTAGCTAGCTCTCAGTATATGGACACGTTGGACACATCTGCTATGTAGCTAGAACTCTGTATATGGAAATGTTGCAATACCCTTTCATGTAGACAGCTCTCTGTATATAGACAAGCTGTACTCATCTGCCTTGTACCTAGAACTATGTATATGAAAATATTGCACTACCATGACATGTAGCTAGCTCTCTGGTTAAGGACATTATGGATTCATCTGCCATGTAGCTAGCTCTCTGTACATGGATATGTTGGACTGATCTGCCATATAGGTAGCTCTCTGTATATGAACATAATGAACATGTCTGCCATGTTGCTAGCTCTCAGTATATGGACATGTTTGACTCATTTGTCATGTAGCTAGTACCGTGTATATGGACATGTTGGACTACCCTGCCATGTAGGTCTCTCAGTATATGTACACGTTAGACACATCTGCTTTGTAGCTAGAACTCTGTATATGGAAAAGTTGCACTACTCTGACATGTAACTCCTCTCTATGTATAGACAAGTTGGACTTATCTGCCTTGTAGCTAGTACTCTGTATATGGAAATGTAGCACTAGCCTGCCATATAACTAGCTTTCTCTATATGGACACATTGCACACATTTCCATGCAGCTAGTACTCTGTATATGGAAATGTTGCAGAACCCAGCCATGTATATGGACATGTTGGACTCACTAGCCAGGAAGATAGTCCTCTATATATACACATGTTGGAATCACTTATCATGTAGTTAACTCTCAGTATACGGACATGTTGGACTCATCTGCCATGTAACTAGTACCCTGTATATGTAAATGTTGGACTACTCTGCCATGTAGCTAGCTTTCAGTATATGGACAAGTGGGACACATCTGCCATGTAGCTAGTACTCTGTATCTGGAAATGCTGCACTGCCCTGCCATATAGCTAGCTCTCTGTATATGAGCATATTGGACTTGTCTGCCATATAGCAAGCTCTTAAGATATTGACACGTCGAACACATCTGCCATGTAGCTAGAACTCTGTATATGGAAATGTTGCACTACTCTGCCATGTAGCTAGCTCTCTGTATATAGACAAGTTGAACTCATCTGCCTTGTAGCTAGAACTCTCTATATGGAAATGTTGCACTACCCTGCCTTGTAGCTAGCTCTCTGTGCATGGACATTTTGGAATCATCTGAGTTGTAGGTAGCTCTCATTATATGTACACGTTGGACATATCTGACATGTAGCTAGGACTCTGTATATGGAAATGTTACACTACCCTGCCATGTAGTTAGCTCTCTGTATATAGACAAGTTGGCTTCATCTGCCATGTAGGTAGAACTCTATATATGGAGATTTGCACCACCCTGCCATGTAGCTAGCTCTCTGTATATGAACATATTGGACTTGTCTGCCATGTAGCTAGCTCTAAGGATATGGACACGTTGGAAACATCTGCAATGTAGGTAGAACTCTGTATATGGAAATGTTGCACTACCCTTCCATATAGTTAGCTCTCTTTATATAGACAAGTTGGACTCATCTGCCTTGTAGGTAAAACTCTGTATATGGAAATTTGCACGACCCTGTCATATATCTAGCTCTCTGTAAATGGACATTTTGGATTCGTCTTCAGGTAGCTAGCTCTCTGTACATGGATATGTTGGAGTGATCTGCTAAGTAGTTAGCTATCTGTATATGAACATATTGGAGATGTCTGCCATGTAGCTAGCTCTCTGTATGTGGACATGTTGAACTCATCTGCCATGTAGCTAGTACCCTGCATATGGTCATGTTGGAATCATCTGCCATGTATCCAGCTCGCTGTATATGAACATACTGGACTTGTCTGCCATGTATCTAGCTCTCAGTATATCGACATGTTCGATTCATTAGTCATGGAGCAATTCCTCTATATATACACATGTTGTACTCATTTGCCATGTTGTTAACTCTCAATATATGGACATGTTGGACTCATTAGCCAGGTAGCTAGTACTCTTTATATGGACATGTTGGACTGATCTGCCATGTAGCTAGCTTTCAGTATATGAGCACTGTGGATTCATGTGCCATGTAGCTTGAACCCTGTAAATGGAAATGATGCAATACTCTGCCAAGTGGCTAGCTCTCTGTATAGAGACAATTTGGACTCATCTGCCCTGTAGCTAGTACACTTTATATGGACATGTTGGACTACTCTACCACGTAGCTAGATGTCTGTATATCGACATTTTGTACCTGTCTGCCATGTAGCTACCTTCAATATATATACATGTTGGACTCATTTGCCATGTAGATAGTGCACTGTATATGGATCTATTGGACTGATCTGCCATGTAGGTAGCTCTCAGAATATGGACACATTGGACATATCTGCCATGTAGCTAGAACTCTGTATATGGAAATGTTACACTACTCTGCCATATACTTAGCTCTCTGTATATAGAGAAGAAGGATTCCTCTGCCTTGTAGCTAGAACACTGTATATGGATATTTTGGTCTCGTCTGTCATGTAGCTAGTGCTCTGTACATGGGTATGATGGACTGACCTGCCAAGTAGGTAGCTCTCTTCATATGAACCTTTTGGACTTGTCTGCCATGTAGCTAGGTCTCAGTATATGGACATGTTGTACTCATTAGCCAGCTAGCTAGTTCTTTTTATATGGAAATGTTGGACTACTCTGCCATGTAGCTAGCTCTCAGTATATGAACAATTTGGACACATGTGCCATGTAGCTTGAACTCTGTATATCGAAATGATACACTACTCTGCCATGTTGCTAGCTCTCAGTATATGGACACGTTGGACACATCTGCCTTGTAGCTAGAACCCAGTATATGAACATGTTGGACTCATCGGCCATGTAGCTAGATCTCAGTATATGGACATGTTGGACACATTAGCCTGGTATCTAGTATTCTTTCTATGGACATGTTGGACTACTCTGCCATGTAGCTACCTCTCAGTATTTAGACAAGTTGGATTCATCTGCCTTTTGGCTTGAACTCTGTATATGGAAATGTTGCACTTCTCTGCCATGTACTAGCTCTCAGTATATGAACACATTGGACTCATTTTTCATGTAGCTTGAACTCTGTATATGGAAATGATGCACTACTCTGCCATGTAGGTAACTCTCAGAAAGGACACGTTGGACATATTTGCCTTGTTGCTAGTACCCTGTATATGGACATGTTGGACTACTCTGCCATGTAGCTAACTCTTAGTATATGGACATGTTGCAATCATTAACCAGGTAGTTATTACTCTTCATATGGACATGTTAGACAACTCTCTCGTGTAGCTACCTCTCAGTATATAGACAAGTTGGACTCATCTGCCTTGTGGCTTGAACTCTGTATATGGAAATGTTGTTCTCTCTCCTATGTAGCTAGCTCTCAGTATATGGACACTTTGGACACATCTGCCATGTAGCTAGTACCCTGTATATGGACATGTTGTACTCATCTGCCTTGTAGCTTGAATTCTGTATATTGAAATGTTGCTCTACCCTGGCATTTAGCTAGTATATAGACATGTTGGACTCATCTGCCATGTAGCTAGAACTCTGTATATGGAAATGTTGTACTACCCTGCCATGTAGTTAGCTCTCTGTATATAGACAAGTTGGACTCATCTGCCTTGTAGCTAGAACTCTGTATATGGTAATGTTGTACTACCCTG
>NW_006408881.1:2106615-2111832 GCF_000296735.1 Chrysochloris asiatica
GTAATGTTGTACTACCCTGCCATGTAGCTAGCTCTCTGTATATCAACATACTGCACTTTTCTGCCATGTAGCTAGCTCTCAGTATATCGAGATGTTGGACTCATTAGCCAGGGAGCTAGTCCTCAATATATACACATGTTGTACTCATTTGCCATGTAGTTAACTCTCAGAATATGGAATTGTTGGTCTCATTAGCCAGGTAGCTAGTACTCTTTACATGCACACGTTGGACTGATCTGCTATGTAGTTCGCACTCAGTATAAGAACACTTTGGATTAATGTGCCATGTATCTTGAACTCTGTATATGGAAATGATTCACTACTCTGTCATGTACCTATGTCTCTGTACATAGACAAGTTGGATTCATCTGCCTTGTAGCTAGTACACTGTATATGGACATGTTGAACTACTCTGCCATGTATATCAACATTGTGGACTCGTCTGCCATGTAGCTACCTTCTATACACCATCTGCCTTGTATATAGAACTCTGTATATGGACGTGTTGGACTGAGCTGCCATATAGGAAGCTCTCAGTATATGGACACGTTGGACAAATCTGCCATGTAGCTCGACCTCTGTATATGGAATTGTTGCCATGTAGTTAGCTCTCTGTATATAAACAAGTTGGATTCCTGTGCCTTGTATATGGACATTATGGACTCGTCTGCATATGAACCTATTGGATTTGTCTGCCATTTGCTAGCTCTCAGTATATGGACATGTTGGACTCATTAGCCATGTAGCTAGTACTCTTTACATAGACATGTTGGACTGATCTGCCATGTAGCTAGCTCTCAGTATATGAACACTTTGGACTCATGTGCCATGTAGCTTGAACTCTGTATATGGAAATGAAGCACTATTCTGCCATGTAGTTATCTCTCTGTATATAGACAAATTGGACTCTTTTGCCTTGTAACTAGTACACTGTATATGGACATGTTGGACTACTCTGCCATGTAGTTAGCTCTCTGTATATCGACATTTTGGACTCGACTGCTATGTAGCTAGCTACCTTCAGTCTATGGACATGTTGGACTCATCTGCCATGTAGGTAGCTCTCAGTATATGGACACGTTGGACACATCTGCCATGTATATGGAACTCTGTATAAGGAGCTCTGGTAGTGTAGTGGTTACGAATCAGGCTGCGAACCTTAAGGTCGGCGGTTCGAAACTACCAGTCCCTCCACTGGAGAAAGATGAGGCTTTCTACTCCTGTATATATTTACACCCTCGGAAACCCTGTACAGGGTCGCTATGGGTCGGAACCGACTCGACAGCACTTAACAACAACAACAACATATGGAAATGTTGCACTACTCTGCCATGTAGTTAGCTCTCTGTATATAGACATGTTGGATTCTTCTGCCTTGTAGTTAGAACTCTGTATATGGACATTTTGGACTCATCTGCCATGTAGCCAAGCTCTCTATACATGGGTATGATGGACTGATCTACCAAGTAGGTATCTCTCTGCATATGAACTTATTGGACTTGTCTGCCATGTAGCCAGCTCTCAGTATATGGATATGTTGGACTCATTAGCCAGGTCCTAGTACTCTTTATGTGTACTAGTTGGACTACTCTGACATGTAGCTACCTCTCAGTATGTAGACAAGTTGGACTCATCTGTCTTGTGTCTTGAACTCTGTATATGGAAATGTTGCACTACTCTGCCATGTAGCTAGCTCTCAGTATATGGACACATTGGACACATCTGCCATGTAGCTAGTATCCTGTATATGGACATGTTGGACTCATCTGCCTTGTATATAGAACTCTGTATATGGAAATGTTGCTCTACCCTGACAAGTAGCTAGCTCTCCGTGTATAGATAAGATGGACTCATCTATGTTGTAGCTAGAATTCTGTATATGGAAATGTTGCACTACGCTGTCATGTATCTTGCTCCCAGTATATGGGCTTTTGGGGCTTGTCTGTCATGTAGCTAACTCTCAGTATATGGACACGTTGGACACATCTGCCATGTAGCTAGTTTCCTGTATATGGACATGTAGGACTCATCTGCCTTGTAGCTAGAACTCTGTATATGGAAATGTTGCTCTACCCTGACATGTAGCTAGCTCTCCGTGTATAGACAAGATGGACTCATCTACATTGTAGCTAGAACTCTGTATATGGAAATGTTGCACTATCCTGGCATGTAGCTAGCTCAATGTATTTGGATATTTTGGACTCGTCTGCCATGTAGCTCGCTCTCAGTACATGGATATGTTGGACTGATCTGCCACGTAGGTAACTCTCTGTATATGAACACTTTATAATTTTCTGTCGTATAGGTATCTCTCAGTATATGGACTCATTCTTCACATCTGCCATGTAGCTAGAACTCTGTATATGGAAATGTTGCACTACCCTGTCATGTATCTAGCTTTCTGTATATGGACATTCTGGACTTGTCTGCCATGTAGCTAGCTCTCTGTACATGGATATGTTGCACTGACCTGCCAAGTAGGTAGCTCTTTGTATATGAACATATTGGACTTGTCTGCCATGTAGCTAGCTCTCAGTATATTGACATGTTTGACACATCTGCCTTGTAGCTAGAACTCTGTATATAGAAATGTTGCAATACCCTTCCATGTAGTTCACTCTCTGTATATAGAAAACTTGGACTTACCAGCCTTGTTGCTAGAACTCTGTATATTTTAATATTGCATTACCCTGCCATAGAGCTAGGTCTCTGTATATGAACATATTGGACTTGTCTGATATGTAGCTAGTCTGACATGTTGGACTCATTAGTCAGGGAGTTAGTCCTGTCTATATACACATGTAGTATTCAATTACCATGTAGTTAACTCTCAGTATATGGAAATTTTGGTCTCATTAGCCAGGTAGCTAGTACTGTTTACATGCACATGTTGGACTGATCTGCCATGTAACTAGCTCTCAGTATATGAGCGCTGTGGATTCATGTGCCATGTAGCGTGAACCCTGTAAATGGAAATGATGCAATACTCTGCCATGAGGCTAGCTCTATGTATAGAGACAATTTGGACTCATCTGCCCTGTAGCTAGTACACTTTATATGGACATTTTGGACTACTCTGCCATGTAGCTAGGTCTCTGTATATCGACATTTTGGACTCTTCTGTCATGTAGCTACCTTCAGTCTATGGATATGTTGGACTCATCTGCCATGTAGGTAGCTCTCAGTATATTGACATGTCGGACTTATTAGCCAGGTAGCTAGTAATCTTTATATGGACATGTTTGACTGATCTGCCATTTAGCTAGATAACAGTATATTAACACTCTGGACTCTTGTGCCATAGAGCTTGAACACTGTATGTGGAAATGATGCACTACTCTGCCAGCAGTTAGCTCTCTGTATATAGATAAGTTGCACTCATCTGCCTTGTAGCTAGTGCACTGTATATGAACATGTTGGACTACTCTGCCATGTAGGTAGCTCTCAGTATATGGACATGTTGGACTCATCTGCCATGTAGCTAGCTCTCTGTATATGAACATATTGGACTTGCCTGCCATGTAGCTAGCTCGCAGTATATTGACATGTTGGACTCATTAGCTAGGGAGCTAGTCCTCTATATATACACACGCTGTACTCATTTGCCATGTAGGTAACACTCAGTATACGGACATGTCGTACTCATTAGCCAGGTAGCTAGTACTCTTTATATGGACATGTTAGACTGATTTGCCATGTAACTAGATCACAGTATATGAACACTCTGGACTTATGTGCCATGTAGCTTGAACACTGTATATGCAAATGATGCACTACTCTTCCAGCAGCTAGCTCTCTGTATATAGACAATTTGAACTCATCTGACTTGTAGCTAGAACTCTGAACATGGATATGTTGGACTGATGTGGCAAGAAGGTAGATCTTTGTGTATGAACATATAGGACTTGTCTGCCAAGATGCTAACTCTCTGTATATGTACATGTTGAACACATCTGCAATGTAGCTAAATGTCTTTATATGGAAATATTGCACTACTATGCCATGTAGTCAGCTCTCTGTATATGACCTTGTGTGCCATGTAGCTAGCTCTCAGTGTATGGACACGTTGCACAAATCTGCCATGTAGCTAGCTCTCTGTATATGGACAGTTTGGACTCATCTGCCATGTAACGAGGTCTGTCTACATGGATATGTTGAATTGATCTGCCAAGGAGGTACCTCTTTGTATATGAACATATTTTACTTGTCTGCCATGTAGCTAGCTCTTAGTATAAGGACATGTTGTACTCACTTTCCAGGAAGCTAGTCCTCTATAAATACACGTTGGACTCATGGACTCAGTATATGGACATACAGGACTCATCCGCTATGTAACTAGTACCCTTTATATGGACATGTTGGACTACTCTGCCATGTAGCAAGAACTCTGTATATTGAAATGCTGCACTACCCTGCCATGGAGCTTGCTCTCTGTATATGAACATATTGGATATGCTTGCCATGTAGCTAGCTCTCAGAATATGGAGACATTGAACACATCTGCCATGTAGCTAAAACATGTATATGGAAATGTTGCTCTACACTGCCATGTAGCTAGCACTGTGTATATGAACATATTGGACATGTCTGCCATGTAGCTAGGTCGTAGTATATGGACAAGTTGGACACCTCTACCATTTAGCTTGAACTCTCTATATGGAAATGTTGCATTACTGTGCATGTATCTATCTCTCTGCATATGGACATTTTGGACTTGTCTGCCATGGACATGTTGTCTATGGACATCTTGGACTCTTTAGCCAGGGAGCTTTTCCTCTATATATGCACATGTTGGACACATTTACCATGTAGTAAACTCTCAGTATATGGATATAGTGGACTCATCTGCCATGTAGCTAGTACCCTGTATATAGGACTACTCTGCCATGTAATTAGGTCTCAGTATATGGACACGTTGGACACATCTGTCATGCAGCTAGAACTCTGTATATGGAAATGTTGCCCTACTCTGGCATTTGGCTAGCTCACTGTATATAGCCAAGTAGGATTCATCTGCCTTGTAGCTTAAACTCTCTATATGGAAATGTTGCACGACCCAGCCATGTAGTTAGTTCTCTGTATATGGACAGTTTTGACTCATCTGCCATGTAGCTAACTCTCTGTACATGGATATGCTGGACTAATTTGCCATGAAGGTAGCTCTCTGTATATGAACATATTGGACTTGTCTGCCATGTAGCTAGCTCTCAGTATATT
>NW_006408881.1:2112463-2116182 GCF_000296735.1 Chrysochloris asiatica
TGCCTTGGAGCTAGAACTCTGTATATGGAAATATTGCACTACCCTCCATGTAGCTAGCTCACTGTATATGAACATATTGGACCTGTCTGCCATGTAGGTACCTCCCAGTATATGGACATGTTGGACACATCTACCATGTAGCTAGAACTCTGTATATGTAAATGTTGCATTACCCTGCCACATACCCAGCTCTCTGCATATGGACATTTTGGACTCGTCTGCCATGTAGCTAGCTCTCTGAACATTGATATATTGGACTGATCTGCAAAGCAGATAGCTCTCTGTATATGTACATTATGGACTTATCTGCCATGTAGCTAACTCTCAGTATATGGACATGTTGGACTCATTAGGCAGGGAGCTAGTCCTCTATATATACACATGATGGACTAATTAACCATGTAGTTAACTCTCAGTATATGGACATATTGGACTCATCTGCCATGTAGCTACTACCCTGTATATGGACACGTTGGACGGCACTCCCACGTACCTAGCTCTCTATATGATCATATATGACTTGTCTGCCATGTAGATAGCTCTAAGGATATGGACATGTTTAACACATCTGCCATGTAGCTATTACTCTCTATATGGAAAGGTTGCACTACTCTGCCATTTACTTAGCTCTCTGTATATAGACATGTTGGGCTAATGTGCTTTGCAGCTAGAACTCTGTATATGGAAATGTTGCGCTACCCTGCCTTGTAGCTAGCTCTCTGTATATACACATATTAGACAGGTCAGCCATGTAGTTAGCTCTCTATGTTGGACTGATCTGCCAAGTAGGTAGCTCACTGTATATGAACATATTGGACTTTTCTGCCGTATATCAAGCTCTCAGTATATGGTCATTTTGGACACATTTGCCATGTAACTAGAAATATTTATATGGAAATGTTGCACTACAATGCCATGTAGCTAGCTCTCAGTATATGAACATATTGGATTTGTCTGCCATGTCGAATGCTTTCAGTATGTTGACATCTTGGACTCATTAGCCAGGGCATTAGTCCTCTATATATACACATGTTGGACTCATATGCCATGTAGTTAACTCTCAGTGTATGGTCATACTGAACTCATCTGCCATGGAGCTAGAACCCCCTATATGGACATGTTGGACTATTCTGCCATGTAGCTACTTCCCAGTATATGGACACATTGGACAAATCTGCCATGGTGCTAGAACTCTGTATATGGAAATGTTGCACTACTCTGCCATGTAGCTAGGTCTCTGTATATAGACAAGTTGAACTCATCTGTCTTGTATCTAGAACTCTGTTTATGGAAATGTTGCACTACCTTGCCATGTAGCTACCTCTCTGTTCATGGAAATTTTGGACTCGTCTGCCATGTAGCTAGCTCTCTGTACATGGATATGTTGAACGGATCTTCCAAGTAGGGAGCACTCTGAATATGAACATATTGGACCTGTCTGCCATGTAGCTAGCTCTCTGTACATGGATATGTTGGGCAAGTAGGGAATTCTCTGTATATGAACATATTGGAATTGTCTGCCATGTAGCTAGCTCTCAGTATATGGACATGTTGGACTCATCTGCCATGTAGCTAGTACCCGGTATCTGGACATGTTGGACTACTCTGCCATGTAGCTAGCTCTCAGTATATGGAAATGTTGGACACATCTGCCATGGAGTTAGAACTATGTATAAGGAATTGTTGCCGAATTTGCCGTATATCTGGCTATCTGTTTATAGAAAAGTTGGACAAATCTGGCTTATAGCTAGAACTCTGCATATGGAAATGTTGCACTAATCTTCCATGTAGTTAGCTCGCTGTATATAGATAAGTTGGACTCATCTGCCTTGTACCTAGAATTCTGTACTTGGAAATATTGCACAACCCTGCCATGTAGCTAGCTCTCTGTATATGGACATTTTGGACTGATCTGCCAAGTGGGGAACAAACACTCTGTATATAAATGAATTGGTCCTGTCTGCCATGTAGCTAGCTCTTAGTATATGGACATGTTGGACACATCAGCCATGTAGCTAGTACTCTGTATATGGATATGCTGTACAACTCTGCCATGTACCTAGCTCTCAGTATAGTGACACGTTGGACACCTCTGCCATGTAGTCAGAACTATGCATATGGAATTGTTGCACTACTCTGCAATGTAGCTAGCTCTCTGTACATAGACAAGTTGGACACATCACTCTTGTAGTTTGAACTCTGTATATTGAAATGTTGCACTACACTGCCATGTATCTAACTCTCTGTACATGTACATATTGGACTTGTATGGCATGTAGCTAGCTATCAGTATATGTACATGTTGGAGTCACGTGCCATGAAGCTGGTACCCTGTATATGGACATGTTAGACTACTCTGCCATGTATCCTGCTCTCAGTATATGGACACATTGGACACATCTGCCATGCAGCTAGAACTATTTATATGGAATTGTTGCATTACTCTGCCATGTAGCTAGCTTTATGTATATCGACAAGTTGGACTCATCTGCCTTGTAGCCAGAACTCTGTATTTGGAAATGTTGCACTCTGTAATTGTCTGCTATGTAGCTAGCACTCTGTATATGAACATATGGTTCTTGTTTGCCATGTAGGTAGCTCTTAGTATATGGACACGTTGGACACATCTACCATGTAGCTATAACTCTGTATATGGAAATGTTGCATTACCCTGCCATGTAGCTAGCTCTCTGCATATGGACATTTTGGACTCCTCTGCCATGAAGCTAACTCTCTGTACATGGATATGTTGGACTGACCTGTGAAGCAAATAGCTCTCTGTATATGAACATGTTGGACTTTTCTGCCATGTAGCTAGCTCATAGTACTTGGACATTTTGGACTCATTAGCCAGGGAGCTAGTCATCTATATATCCACATGTTGGACTCATTTACCATGTAGTTAACTCTCAGTATATGGATGTATTGGACTCATCTGTCATGTAGCTAGTACCTTGTATATGGACATATTGGAATAATCTGCCAAGTATATTGCTCTCAGTATATGTACACGTTGGATACATCTGCCATGTAGCTAGAATTTTGTACATGGAAATGTTGCACTACTCTGCCATGTAGTTAGCTGTCTATATATAGACAAGTTGGACCCATCATCCTTGGAGCTAGAACTCTGCATATGGAAATGTTGCACTACCCTGCCCTGGAGCTAGCTCTCTGTATATGGACATTTTGGATTTGTCTGCCATGTAGCTTGCTATCTGAACATGGATATGTTGGACTGACCTCACAAGTAGCTATCTCTCTGTATATGAAAACATTGGACTTGTCTGCCATGTAGCTAGCTCTCTTTATATGGACATTTTGGAATCGTATGCCATATGGCTAGCTCCCTGAACATGGATATTTTGCACTGAACAGCCCTGTAGGTAGCTCTCAGTATATGTACACGTCGGACACATCTGCCGTATAGCTAGAACTCTGTATATGGAAATGTTGCACTGCCCTGCCACGTAGTTAGCAATCTCTACAGGGACATTTTGGACTCATCTGCCATGTAGCTAGCTCTCTGTACATGGATATGCTGGACTGATCTGCCAAGTAGGTAGCTCTCTATACATGAACATATTGGAGTTGTCTGCCATGTAGCTAGTTCTCAGTATATGGACCCGTTTGACACATCTGTTTTGTAGCTAGAACTATGTATGTGGAAACGTTGCACTACACTGCCATGTAGCTAGCTCTCTGTATATGGACATTTT
>NW_006408881.1:2116447-2132203 GCF_000296735.1 Chrysochloris asiatica
ATAACTCTCTGTATATGAACATATTGGACTCGTCTGCCATGTAGCTAGCTCTCTGTACATGGATATGTTGGACTGATCTGTTAATTTGGTAGCTCTCTATATGATCATATTGGACTTTTCTGCAATACAGCTAACTCTCAGTATATGATCACGTTGGACACATCTGCCATGTGAGTAAACTCTGTATATGGAAATGTTGCACTATTCTGCCATGTAGCTAGCTCTCTGTATATAGACAAATTAGACTCATTTGCCTTGTATCTAGAACTCTGTATATGGAAATGTTTCACTACCCTTCCACGTAGTTAGCTCTCTGCATATAGACAAGTTGGACTCATCTGCCTTGCAGCTAGAACTCTGTATGTTGAAATTCTGCTCTATCCTGCCATGTAGCTAGCACTCTGTACATGGAAATTTTTGATTTGTCTGCCATGTAGCTAGCTCTCTATACATGGATATGTTCAACTGATCTGCCAAGTAGGTAGCTCAATGGATATGAACATATTGGACTTATCTGCCATATAGCTAGCTCTCAGTATATGAACACGTTGGACACATCTGCCATTAGCTAAAACTCTGTATATGGACGTGTTCCATTACCCTGCCATATAGCTAGCACTCTGTATATGAACATATTGGACTTGTCTGCCATATAGATAGCTCCTAGTATATGGACACGTTGGACACATCTACCATGTAGCTAGAACTCTGTATAAGGAAATGTTGCATTACCCTGCCATGTAGCTAGCTCTCTGCCTATGTATATTTAGGACTCGTCTGCCATGTAGCTAGCTCTCTGTACATGCATATGTTGGATTGATCTGCCAAGCAGATAGCTCTCTCTATATGAACATAATTGACTTGTCTGCCATGAAACTTGAACTCTGTATATGGAAACGTTGTACTACACTGCCATGAAGTTAGCTCTCTGTATGTGGACATTTTGGACTCATCTGCCATGTAGCTAGCTTTCTGTACATGGATATGTTGGACTGATCTGTCAAATTGGAGCTCTCTGTATATGAATATATTGGACTGATCTGCAATGTAGCTAACTCTCAGTTTATAAACACATTGGACCCAGCTGTCCTGTAGCTAAACTCTGTATATGGAAATGTTGCACTACTCTTTAATGTACCTAGCTCTCTCTATATAGACAAGTTGGACTCATCTGCCTTGCAGCTAGAACTCTGTATATGTAAATGTTGTCCTACTCTTCCATGAAGCTGGAATCATCTGCCTTGTACCTAGAACTCTGTCTATTGAAATATTGCACAACCCTGCCATGTAGTTATATGGAAATGTTGCTCTACCCTGTTATGTTCCTAGCTCTCTGTATATCGACATTTTGGACTCGTTTGCCATGTAGCTAGCTCTTTGTATATGGATATGTTGGAATGATCTGCCAAGTAGGTCAGTCTCAGTATATGAACATATTGGATAACTCTGCCATGTAGTTAGCTTTCAGTATATAGACAATTTGGAATCATCTGCCTTGTTGCTAGAACTCTGTATATGTAAATATTACACTACCCCTGCCATGTAGCTAGCACTCTGTATATGGATATATTGGACTTGTCTGCCATGTAGGTAGCTCCCAGTATATGGACACGTTGGACTCATCTATCATGTAGCTAGAACACTGTATATGGAAATTTTGCTATGTTGCATTACCCTGCTATGTAGCTAGCTCTCTGCATATGGATATTTAGACTCTTCTGCCATGTAGCTAGCTCTCTGTATATGGACATGTTGGACTCAATAGTCAGGGAGCTATTCCTTTCTATATACACATGTTGGACTCATTTACTATGTAGTTTACTCTCTGTATATGGACATGTTGGACTACTCTGCCATGTAGCTAGCTCTAAGGTTACGGACACGTTGCACACATCTACCATGTAGCTGGAACCCTTTATATGGAAATGTTGCGCTATCATGCCATATACCTAGCTCTCTGTATATAGACAAGTTGGACGCATCTGTCTTGCAGCTAGAACTTTTTATATGGGAATGTTCACTATCCTTCCATGTAGTTAGCTGTCTCTATATGGACATTTAGGACTCGTCTGCCATGTAGCTAGCTCTCTGTACATGGATATGTTGGACTGATCTGCCAGTTAGGTAACTCTTTATATATGAACATATTGGACTTGTCTGCCTTGTAGCTAGCTCTCAGTTCATGGACACGTTAGTCACATCTGCCATGTAGCTAGATCTCTGTATATGGACATGTTGGACTACTCTGTGATGTAGCTAGCTCCGAGTATATGAACACTTGGGACTCATCTGCCATATAGTTTGAATTCTGTATATGGAAATGATGCACTACTCTGCCATGAAGCTAGCTCTCTGTGCATGAACATTTTGGACTTGTCTGACATGTAGCTAGCTCTCAGTATATGGACACGTTGGACACATCTGCCATGTTGCTAGAATTCTGTATATGGAAATGTTGCACTACCCTCCATGTAGTTAGCTATTTGAATATAGACAAGTTGGACTCATCTGCCTTGTAGCTAGAACACTGTATTTGGAAGTATTGCACAAACCTGCCATGTAGCTATCTCTCTGTATATGGACATTTTGGACGGATCTGCCAAATAGGAAGCAATCTGTACATAAACATATTGGACTATCCTGCCATGTAGCTAGCTCTAAGTATAAGGACATGATGGACACATCTGCCATGCAGTAAGTACACTCTATATGGACATGTTGGACTACTTTGCCATGTAACTAGCTCTCAGTATATGGACATGTTGGACACCTCTGCCATGTAGCTAGAACTATGTATTTGGAATTGTTGCACTACTCTGCCATGTAGCTAGCTCTCTTTATATAGACAAGTTGGAATTATCTGTCTTGTAGCTAGAACTCTGTATATGGAAATGTTGCATTACCCTGCCATGTAGCTAGCTCTCAGTATATGGACATGTTGGACACATCTGCCATGTAGCAAGTACACTGAATATGGACATGTAGACTAGTCTGCCATGTAGCTAACTCTCATTATAAGGACACGTTGGACACCTCTGCCATGTAGCTAGAACTATGTTTTTGGAATTGTTGCCCTACTCTGCCATGTAGCTAGCTCTCTTTATATAGATAAGTTAGAATAATCTTTCTTGTAGCTAGAACTCTCTATATGGAAATATTGCAGAACAATTCCATGTAGCTAGCTCTCTTTATATGGACATATTGGATTTATCTGCCAAGTAGGGAGCTGTCTATATGTGAACATATTGTACTTGTCTGCTGTGTAGATAGCTCTCAATATATCGACATGTTGGGCTACTCTGCCATGTAGCTAGCTCTCAGAATATGGACACGTTGGACACATTTGCCATGTAGCTGAAACTATGTATATGGAATTGTTGCAATACTCTGACATGTAGCTAACTCTCTGTATATAGAAAAGTTGGACTCATCTGGCTTGTAGCTAGAACTCTGTATATGGAAATGTTGCACTATCCTGCCTTGTAGCTTACTCTCAGTATATGGACATTTTGATCTCGTCTGCCTTGTAGCTACCTCTCTGTATATGGATATGTTGGACAGATCTGCCAAATAGGGAACTCTTTGTATATGAACATACTGGACTTGTCTGCCATGTTGGACTGGAATATGGACATGTTGGACTACTCTGCCATATAGCTAGATCTCAGTATATGGACATGTTGGACACATCTGCCATGTAGCTAGAAGTATGTATGTGGAATTGTTGCACTACTCTGTCATGTAGCTAGCTCTATGTATATAGACCAGTTGGACTCATCTGCCTTTTAGCTCAAACTCTGTATATTGAAATGTTGCACTTTGGACTCTGCTGCCATGTATCTAGCTCTCTGTACATGGATATGTTGGATTGTTCTGTCAAGTAGATGGCTCTCTGTATATGAACATATTGGACTTCTCTAACATACAGCTAACTCTCAGTATATGAACACGTTGGATGCATCTGCCATGTACCCAAACTTTATATATGGAAATCTTGCACTACACTTCCCTGTAGTTAGCTCTCTGTATATACAGAAGTTGGACTCATCTGCCTTGTACCTAGATCTCTGTGTATGGAAATGTTGGACAACACTGCAATTTAGCTAACTCTTTGTATATGGACATTTTGGACTGATCTGCCAAGTAGGGAGCTCTCTATATATGAACATATTGGACTTGTCTGCCATGTTGCTAGCTCTCTGCATATGGACATGATGGTCTCATCTGCCATGTAGCTAGAACCCTGTATATGGACATGTTGGACTACTGTTCCATGTAACTAGCTCTCGGTATATGGACATGTTGGACACCTCTGCCATGTAACTAGAACTACGAATATGGAATTGTTGCACTACTCTAACATGTAGCTAGCTCTCTGTATATAGACAATTTGGAATCATCTGCCTTGTAGGTAAAACTCTGTATATGTAAATGTTGCAATACCCTACCATGTAGCAAGCTCTCTGTATATGAACATATTGGAATTGTCTGACTTGTAGCTAGCTCTCAGTATATGGACATATTTGCTTTAGCTGCGATGAGCTAGTACCCTGTATATGACATGTTGGACTACTTTGCCATGTAACTAGCTCTATGTATATAAACAAGGTGGACTCATCTGCCTTGTAATTAAAACTCTGTATATAGAAATGTGGCACTACCCTGCCATGTAGCTATCTCTCTACATATGGACATTTTGGAGTTGACTGCCCAGAAGCTAGCTCTCTGTACATGGACATGTTGGACTGATCTGTCAAGTTGGGAGCTCACTGTATATGAATGTATTGGATTTCTCTGCCATGTAGATAGCTCGCAGTATATGGACATGTCGTACACATCTACCATGTAGCTATAACTCTGTATATGGAAATGTTACACTACCCTGCCATGTTCCTAACTCTCTGCATATGGACATTTTGGACTCTTCAGACATGTAGCTAGCTCTCTGTACATGGATATGTTGGCCTGCTCTGCCAAGCAGACAGCTCTCTGTATGTGGACATTTTGACTCATCTGCCACGTAGCTCGCTCTCTGTACATGGATATGTTGGACTGATCTGTCAAGTTGGTAACTCTCTGTATATGAACACATTGGACTTCTCTGCAATGCAGTTAACTCTCAGTACATGCACACGTTGGGCATATCTGCCATTTAGTTAACCTCTGTATATGGAAATGTTGCACTACTCTGCCATGTAGCTAGTTCTCTGTATATAGACAAGTTGGACTCATTTGCCTTGTAGCTAGAACTCTGCATATGGAAATGTTGCACTGCCCTTCCATGTAGTTAGCTCTCTGTATATAAACAAGTAGGACGTATCTGCCTTGCAGATGGAACTCTGTATACGGTAATATTGCACAACCTTGCCCTGTAGCTAGCTCTCGGTATATGGATATGTTAGACTAATCTGCCAGTTTTGTAACTCTCTGTATATGAACATATTCGACTTGTCTGCCATGAAGGTATCTCTCAGTATATGGACAAGTTGGACACATCTGCCATGTAGCTAGAACTATGTATATGGAATTGTTGCAATACTCTTATATGTAGCTAACTCTCTGTATATAGAAAATTTGGACTCATCTGGGTTGTAGCTAGAACTCTGTATATGGAAATGTTACACTACACTGCCTTGTATATAACTCTCGGCATATGGACCTTTTGGACTCGTCTGCCATGTAGCTAGCTCTCTGTACATGAATATGTTGGACTGATATGCCAAGTAGGGAACTCTCTCTATATGAACATGTTTGACTTGTCTGCCATTTAGCTAACTCTCAGTATATGGACATGTTGGACTCATCTGCCATGTAGCTAGTACACTTTATATGGACATGTTGGACTACTCTGCAATGTAGATAGCTCTCAGTATATGGACATGTTGGACACATCTGCCATGTAGCTAGAACTATGTTTATGGAGTTGTTGCACTACTCTGCCATGTAGCTAGCACTCTTTATATGAACATATTGAACTTGTCTACCATGTAGGTAGCTCCCAGTATATGGACACGTTGGACACATCTGCCATGTAGATAGAACTATATATATGGAAATGTTGCACTACCCTGCCATGTAGCTACCTCTCTGCATATGGACATTTTGGACACTTCAGACATGTAGCTAGTTCTCTGTACTTGGATATGTTGGACAGATATGCCAAGTAGGAAGTTATCTGTATATGAACATATTGGACTTGTCTACCATGTAGGTATCTCTCATTATATGGACATGTTGGACTCATCTGCCATGTAGCTAGTACCCTGGATATGGACATGTCGAACTACTCTGCCATGTATTTAGCACTCAGTATATGGACAAGTTGGACACATCTGCCATGTAGCTAGAACTATGTATATGGAATTTTTGCAATACTCTGACATGTAGCTCGCTCTCTGTATATAGAAAAGTTGGACTCTTTTGGCTTGTGGCTAGAACTCTGTACATGGAAATGTTACACTACACTGCCTTGTAGCTAACTCTCTGCATATGGACATTTTGGACTTGTCTGCCATGTAGCTAACTCTCAATATATGGACATGTTGGACTTATCTGCCATGTAGCTAGTACCCTGTATATGGACATGTTGGACTGTTCTGCCATGTAGCTAGCTCTCAATATATGGACACGTTGGACACATCTGCCATGGAGCTAGAACTAAGTTTATAGAATTGTTGCACTACTCTGCCATATAGCTAGCTCTCTGTATATATAAAAGTTAGACTCATCTGGCTTGTAGCAAGAAATCTATATATGAAAATGTTACACTACACTGCCTTGTAGCTAACTCTCTGCATATGGACATTTTGGACTTGTCTGCCATGTAGGTAGATCTCAGTATAAGGATAGGTTGGACACATCTACCATGTAGCTAGAACTCTGTATATGGAAATGTTGCACTACTCTACCATGTAGCTAGCTCTCTGTATAGAGAGAAGTTGGACTCGTCTGCCATGTAGCTAGCTCTCTGTATATGGACATTTTGGAGTCGTCTGCCATATAGCTAGCTCTCTGTATATGAACATATGGGACTTGTCTGCCATGTAGCTAGCTTTCAGTATATTGATACGTTTGAAACATCTGCCATTTAACTAGCTCTCTGTATATGAATATATTGGACTTGTCTGCCATGTTGCTAGCTCTCAGTATATGGACCCCTTGGACACATCTAACAGGTAGCTAGAATTCTGTATATGGAAACGTTGCACTACTCTTTCATGTAGCTAGCTCGCTGTATATAGACAAGTTGGACCCATTTGCCTTGTAGTTAGAACTCTGTATATGATTATGTTGCACTACACTGATGTGTACCTAGCTCTCTATATCAACATTTTTGACTCGTTTACCATTTAGTTAGCTCTCTGTACATGGATATGTTGGACTGATATGCCAAGTAGGTAGCTCTCAGTATATGAACATATGGTACTTGCCTGCCACGTAGCTCCTTTCAGTATGTATTCAAGTTGGACTCATCTGCCTTGTAGCTAGAACACTGTATATGGAAATATTGCACTACCCTGTCATATAGCTAGCACTTTGCATATAAACATGTTGGACTTGTCTGTCATGTAGCTACCTCTCAGTATATGGACATGTTGGACTCATCTGCCATGTAGGTAGCTCTCTGTACATACATATGTTGGACTGATCTGCCAAATAGGTAATGCTCTGTATATGAACATATTGGACTTGTCTGCCATGTAGCTATCTCTGAATACACGGACATTTTGGACACATTGCCATGTAGCTAGAACTCTGTATATGGACATGTTGAACTATTCTACCATGAAGCTAGCTCCCAGTATATGAACACTGGGGACTCATCTGCCATGTAGTTTGAACTCTGTATATAGAAATTATGGACTACTCTGCCATGTAGCTAGCTCTCTATGCTTGGACATTTTAGACTCGTCTGACATGTAGCGAGCTCTCAGTATATGGACATGTTAGGACACATCTGCAATGTAGCTAGAACTCTGTATATAGAAATGTTGCACTGTCTTTCCATGTAGTTAGCTCTCTGTATAAGAACATATTGTACTTTTATGACATATAGCTAGCTCTCAGTATATGGACATGTTGGACTCATTTTCCCTGAAGCTAGTGCACTGTATAGGGACATGTTGGACTACTCTGCCATGTAGCTAGCTCTCAGTATATGGACATGGTGGACTTTTCTGCTATGCAGCTAGAAGTCTGTATATGGAAATGTTGCACTACCCTGCCATGTAGCTAGCTCTCACTATATGGACATTTTGGACTTGTCTGCCCTGTAGCTAGCTCTCTGAACATGGATATGTTGGACTGATCTGCCAAGTAGGGAGCTCTCTGTATATGAACATATTGGACTTGTCTACAATGCAGCTAACTCTCAGTATATGAACACATTGGACACAATTGCCATGTAGCTAAACTCTATACATGGAAATGTTGCACTACTCTGCAATGTAGCCAGCTCTCTGTATATAGACTAGTTGGACTCATTTGACTTTTAGCTAAAACCCTGTATATTGAAATGTTGCTCTACCCTTCCATGTAGTTAATTCTCTGTATATAAACAAGTTGGAATTATCTGTCTTGTACCTAGAACTCAGTATATGGTAATATTGCACAACCATGCAATGCAGCTAGCTCTCTGTATATGGACATATTGGACTGATCTGCCAAGTAGGGAGCTCTCTGTATATGAACATATTGGACTCTTCTGCCATGCAGCTATCTCTCCGTACATGGACATGTTGGACTCATCTGCCATGTAGCTAGCTCTCAGTATATGGACACGTTGGAAACATCTGCCATGAAGCTATAAGTATGTAGATGGAATTGTTGCACTACTCTTCCATATAGCTAGCTCTCTGTATATAAAAAAGTTGGACTCATCTGACTTATAGCTATAAGTCTGTATATGGAAATGTTGCTCTACACTGCCTTGTAGCTAACTCTCTCTATTGGGACAATTTGAACACATCTACCATGGAGCTAGCTCTATGTACATGGATATGCTGGACTAATCTGACAAGTAGGGCTCTCTCTGTATATGAACATATTGGACTTGTCTGCCATGTAGCTAGCTCTCAGCACATGAACACTTTGGACTCATGTGCCATGTAGCTAGTACCCTGTATATGGACATGTTGGACTACTCTGCCATGTAGCTAGCTCTCAGTATATGGACATGTTGGACACATCTGCTATGTACTTAGAACTCTGTATATGGTAATGTTGCACTACCAGGCCATGTAGCTAGCTAGCTCTCTGTATATGGACCCGTTGGACACATCTGCCATGTAGCTAGCACTCTGTATATGGAAATGTTGAATTACCATGCCATGTAGCTAGCTCTCTGTATATGAACATATTGGACTTGTTTGCCATGTTGCTAGCTATCAGTTTATGGACACGTTGGACATATCTGACATGTAGCTTTAACTCTGTATATGTAAATATTGCACTACCCTGCCATGTAGCTAGCTCTTTGTATATGGAAATTTAAGACTCGTCTGTCATGTAGCTAGCTCTCTGTACATGGATATGTTGGAGTGATCTGCCAAGTAGGTAGCTCTCTGTATATGAACTTATTGAACTTGTCTGCCATGTAGCTATCTCTCAGTATATGGGCACGTTGGACACATCTGCCATGTAGCTAGAACTCTGTATATGGAAATGATGCACTACTCGACCATGTAGCTAGCTCTCTGTGCATGAACATTTTAGACTCGTTTGACATTTAGCTAACTCTCTGTACATGGATATTTTGGAATGATCTGCCATGTAGCTAGCTCTCAGTATATGGACACGTTGGACACATCTGCCATGTAGCTTGAACTCTGTATATGGAAATGATGCACTACTCTGCCATGTAGTTAGCTCTCTGAATATGGACAGTTTGCACTCTTCTGACATGTCATGAGCTCTTTGTGCATGGATATTTTGGACAGATCTACCATATAGCAAGCTTTCAGTATATGGACTCGTTGTATATATCTGCCATGTAGCTAGAACTATGCATATGGAAATGTTGCACTACCCTTCCATGAAACTAGCTCTCTGTATATGTCTATTTTGGACGCATCTGCAATGTAGCTAGCTCTCTGTACATAGATATTTTGAACTGATCTGCTAAGTAGTTAGCTCTCTTTATGTGAACGTATTGGACTTGTCTGCTAAGTAGCTAGCTCTCAGTTTATGGACACGTTGGACACATCTGCCATGTAGGTTGAACTCTGTATATGGAAATGATGCACTACTCGGCCATGTAGCTAGCGCTCTGTGCATGGACATTTGGGACTCAGTTGACATGTAGCTAACTCTCTGTACATGGATATTTTGGACTGATTTGCCATGTAGTTAGCTCTCAATATATGGACACGTTGGACACATCTGCCATGTAGCTTGAACTCTGTATATGGAAATGATGCACTACTCTGCCATGTAGTTAGCTCTCTGAATATGGACAGTGTGCACTCTTCTGACATGTCGTGAAATCTCTGGCATGGATATTTTGGACTGATCTACCATATAGCTAGCTTTCAGTATATGGACTCGTTGAATATATCTGCCATGTAGTTAGAACTCTGTATATGGAAATGTTGCACTACCCTTCCATGAAACTAGGTCTCTGTATATGTCCATTTTGGACTCGTCTGCCATATAGCTAGCTTTCTGTATATAGATATTTTGGACAGATCTGCTAACTAGTTACCTCTCTGTATATGAACATATTGGACTTGTCTGCCAAGTAGCTAGCTCTCAGTTTATGTACACATTGGACACATCTGCCATCTAGCTAGAACTCTGTATATGGAAATGTGGGACTACCCTGGCATGTTGCTAGCTCTTTGTATATGAACATATTGGACTTGTCTGCCAAGTTGCTAGCTCTCAGTTTATGGACACATTGGACATATCTGCCATGAAGCTAGAACTCTGTATATGTAAATGATGCACTAGTCTGCCATGTAGCTAGCTCTCTGTATATGGACATTTTGGACTTGTCTGCCATGAGGCTAGCTCTCTGTACATGGATATTTTGTACTAATCTGCCATGTAGGGGGCTTTCTGTATATGAACATATTGGACTTGTCTGCAATGAAGCTATCTCTCAGTATATGGACACTTTGGACACATCTGCCATGTAGCTAGAACTCTGTATATGGACATGTTGAACTATTATGACATGTATCTAGCTCTCAGTATAAGAACTCTTCGGACTCATCCGCCATGTAGCTTGAACTCTGTATATGGAAATGATGTACTACACTGCCATGTAGCTCACTCTCTGTTCATGGATATTTTGGACTTGTCTGACATGTAGCTAGCTCATTGTGCATGGATATTTTGGACTCATCTACCATGTAGCTAGCTCTCAGCATATGGATACGTTGGAAATATCTGCCATGTAACTAGTACTCTTTATATGGAAATGATGCACTACACGGTCATGTAGTGAGCTCTCTGTATATAGACAAGTTAGACTCATCTGCCTTGTAGTTATAACTCTGTATATGAAAATGTTGCACTATACTTCCATGTACCTAGCTCTCTGTATATGGACATTTTGGACTCGTCTGCCATGAAGGTAGCTCTCTGTACATTGATATGTTTGACTGATCTGCCAAGCAGGTAGCTCTCTCTATATGAACATATTGGACTTGTCTGCCATGTAGATAGCTCTCAGCATATGGTCACGTTGGACATATCTGCCATACAGCTAGAATTCTATATATGGAAATGTTGCACTACTCTGCCATATAGATAGCTCTCTCTATATAGACAAGTTGGACTAAGCTGCCTTGTAGCTAGTACTATGTATATGGAAATGTTGCACTACCCTGCCATGTAGCTAGCACTCTGTATATGGACATTTTGGACTAGTCTGCCATGTATCTACCTCCTGTATATGGATATGTTGGACTGATCTGCCAAGTAAGTCGCTCTCTGTATATGAACATGTTGGCCTTTTCTGCCATGTAGGTAACTTTCAGTATATGGACACATTGGACACACCTGCTATGTAGGTAGAACTCTGTATATGCAAATGTTGCACTACACTGTCATGTAGCTAGCTCTCTGTATTCGACATTTTGGACTAGTGTGCCATGTAGCTAGCTCTCTGTACATGGAAAAGTTGGACTGATCTGCCAGGAAGGTAGTTCTTTGTATATGAACATTTTGGAGTTGTCTGCAATGTAGCTAGCTCTCAGCGTATGGACATGCTGGACTCATCTGTCATGTAGCTACGACCATGTATATGGACATGTTGAACTACTATGTCAGTTAGCTAGCTCTCAGTGTATGGGCATGTTGGACACATCTGCCATGTAGCTAGAATTCTGCATATGGAAATGTTGGACTCCACTGCCATGTAGCTAGCTCTCTGTTTATGAACATTTTGGACTTGTTTGACATGTAGTTAGCCCTCTGTGCATGGATATTTTGGACTTATCTGCCATGCAGATAGTATGTGGACACGTTGGAAACATCTGCCATGTAGCTAGAACTCTGTATATGGAAATGTCACACTACTCTGCCATGTAGCTAGCTCTCTGTATACAGACAAGTTGGAATCATTTGTCTTGTAGTTAGAACTCAGTATATGGAGATGATGCACGACCTTGCCATGTAGCTAGCTCTCTGTATATGGTCATTTTGGACTCGTCTGCCATATAGCCAGCTCTCTGTACATGGATATGTTGGACTGATCTTCCAAGAAGTTAGCTGTCTGTATATGAACATAATGGACTTGTCTGCTATGTAGCTAGCTCTCAGTATATGAACATGTTTGACTCATCTGCCATGTAGCTAGTACCCTGTTTTTGGACATGTTGGACTACTCTGCCATGTAGTTCGCTCTCAGAATATGGACACGTTGGACACATCGGCCATGTAGCCAAAATTCTGTATATGGAAAAGTTTCATTGCACTACTCTGCCATGTAGCTAACTTTCTGTATATAGACAAGTGGGACTCATATGACTTGTAGCTAGAACTCTGTATATGGAAATGTTGCACTACACAAACATGTAGCTAGCTGTCTGTACACGGACACGTTGGACATATTTGCCATGTAGCTACTACTCTGTATATAGAAATGTTTCACTATCCTGCCATGTATAGGGACATGTTGGACTCATTAACCAGGGAGCTAGTCTTCTATATATACACATGCTGGACTAATTTGACATATAGTTAACTCTCAGTATATGGACAAGTTGGACTCATCTTCTATGTAGCTAGTACCCTTAATATGGACATGCTGGACTCCTCTGCCATGTAGCTAGCTCTCAGTATATGGACAAGTTGGAGACATCTGCCATTTAAGTAGAACTCTGTATATGGATATTTTGCACTACCTTGCCATGTAGCTACCTTTCTGTATTAGAACATATTGGACTTGTCTGCCATGTTGCAAGCTCTAAGTATATGGAGACGTTGGACACATCTGCCATGTAGCTACAGCTCTGTATATGGACACGTTGGACGACTATGCCATGTAGCTAGCTCTCAGTATATGAACACTTTGGACTCATTTGACATGTAGCTTAAACTCTGAATATGGAAATGATGCACCACTCTGCCATGTAACTAGCTCTCTGTTTATTGACATTTTGGACTTGTCTGGCATGTAGCTAGCTTTCTGTGAATGGAAATTTTGGACTGATCTGCCATCTAGCTAGCTCTCAGTATATGGACACGTTGGACACATCTGCCATGTAACTAGAACTCTGTATATGGAAATGTTGCACTACCCTTCCATGTAGTTACCTCTCTCTGTATGAACATATATGACTTGTCTGACATGTAGCTAGCTCTAAGGACATGGACACGTTGGACACATCTGCCATATAGTTAGAACTTTGTATATGGAAATGTTGCACTCCCATTCCATGTAGCTAGCTCTCTGTATACAAAAAAGTTGGACTCATCTGCCTTTTAGTTACAACTCTGTATATGGAAACGTTGCACTCCCCTTTCATGTAGCTAGCTCTGAGTCTTTTGATATATTGGACTCGTCTGCCATGTAGCTAGCTCTCTGTAAATGGATATGTTGGACTGATCTGCCAAATAGGTCGATCTCTGTATATGAACGTATTCGACTAGTCTGTAATGTAGCTTGCTCTCAATATATGGACATGTTGGACTCATCTGCCATGTAGCTAATCCTTTGTATATGGACATGATGGACTTCTCTGCCAAGTAGCTAGTTTTCAGAATATGGAAATGTTGGACACTTCTGCCATTTAGCTCGAACTCTGTATATGGAAATGTTACATTACTTTGCAATGTAGCTAGCTCCCTGTATATAGACAAGTTGGATTCATCTGCTGTGTAGCTGGAACTTTGTATATGGCAATGTTGCACTACCCTGCCATGGAGCTAGCTCTGTATATATGAACATTTTGGATACATCTGCCATATATCTAGCTCTCTGTAAATGGATATGTTGGACTGATCTGCAAGTCGGTAGTTCTCTGTATATGAAAATATTGGACTTGTCTGCCATGTAGCTAGCTCTCAGTATATGGACATGTTGGACTCATTAGCCAGGCAGCTAGCCCTCTATACATACACATGTTGGACTCATTTGCCAAGAAGTTTACTCAAACGTGTCCGTATATGGACACGTTTGACACATCTGCCATGTACCTAGGACTCTGTATATGGAAATGTTACCCTACTCTTCCATGTAGCTAGCTCTGTGAATATAGACAAGTTGGACTCATCTGCCTAGTAGCTAGAACTCTGTATATGGAAATGTTGCACTACCCTGCAATGTAACTAGCTCTCTGTATATGAACATTTTGGACTTGTCAACCATGTAGCTATCTCTCAGTATATGGACATGTTGGACTCATTATCCAGGCAGCTAGCCCTGTATACATACACATGTTGGACTCATTTGCCAAGAAGTTTACTCTAAGTATATGGACATGTTGGACACATCTGCCATATAGCAAGTACCCAAGTACCCTGTATATGGTATGTTGGACTACTCTGTTATGTAGCTAGCTCTCAGTTTATGGACACGTTGGACACATCTGCCATGTAATTGGAACTCTGTATATGGAAATATTTCACTACCCTGCCATGTAGGTAGCTCTCTGAATATGGACATTTTGGATTCGTCTGCCATGTAGCAAGCTCTCTGTACATGGATATGTTGGACTGATCTACCGAGTAGGTAGCTCTCTGTATATGAACATATTGGACTTGTCTGTCATGTAGGTAGCTCTCAGTATATAGACTAGTTGGACTCATCTGCCATGCAGCTAGAACTCTGTATATGGAAATGTTGCACTACGCTGCCATGTTGCTAGCTCTCCGTATATGAACATATTGGACTTGACTGTCATGTAACTACCTCTCAGTATGTGGACATGATGGACTCATCTACCTTGTAGCTAGAATTCTGTATATGGAAATGTTGCGCTACCCTGCCATGTTGCTAGCTCTCCCTATATGAACATATTGGACTTGCCTGCCATGTAGCTAGATCTCAGTATGTGGACATGTTGGACTCATCTGCCATGTAGTAGTACCCTGTATATGGACATGTTGAACTACTCTGCCATGTAGCTAGCTCTCAGTGTATAGACACGATGTATGCATCTGCCATGTAGCTAGAACTCTGTATAGGGAAATGTTGCACTATCCTGCCAGGTATCTAGCTCTCTTTATATGGACATTTTGGACTTGTCTGTCATATACTTATCTCATTGTACATGGATATCTTGGATTGTTCTGCCATGTAGGTAG
>NW_006408881.1:2133806-2135131 GCF_000296735.1 Chrysochloris asiatica
CATGGAGCTAGAACTCTGTATATGGAAATGTGGCACTACTCAGCCATGTAGCTAGCTTTCTGAATATAGACAAGTTGGACTCATCTGCCTTGTAGCTAGAACTCTGTATATTGAAATGTGGACATTTTGGACTCGTCTGCCATGTCGCTACCTCTCTATACATGGATATGTTTGACGGATCTGCCAAGTAGGCAGCTCTCTGTTTATGAACATATTGGACTTCTCTACCACATAGCTACCTCTCAGGATATAGACAAGTTGGAACAGCTGTCTTGTAGCTAGAACTCTGTATATAGAAATGTTGCACTACCACGCCATGTAGCTAGCTCTCCGTATAGGAACATATAGGACTTGTCTGCCATGTAGTTAGCTCTCAGTATATGGACATGTTGGACTCATCTGCTTATAGCTAGTACCCTGTGTATGGACCTGTTGGACTACTCTGACATGTAGCTAGCTCTCAGTTTATGGACAGGTAGGACATATCAGCCATGTAGCTAGAACTCTGTATATGGAAATGTTGCACTACTCTGCGATGTAGCAAGTTCTCTGTATACAGACAAGATAGACTCATCTGCCTTGTAGTTAGAACTCTGTATATGGAAATGTTGCACTAACCCGCCAGGTAGCTAGATCCCTGTATATAGACATTTTGGGGTCATCTGCGAAGTAGCTAACTCATTGAATATGGATATTTTGGACTGTTTGCCCATGTAGGTAGCTCTCAGTATATGAGCATTTTGGACTTGCCTGCCATGTACCTAGCTCTCTGTACATGGATATGTTGGACTGATCTGCCATGATGGTAACTCTCGGTACTTGAAAATATTAGACTTGTCTACAATGTAGCTAGCCCTTGGTATATAGACAAGATGGACTTATCTGCCTTGTAGCTGGATCTCTGTATATGAAAATGTTGCACTACCCTGCCATGTAGCTAGCTCTCTGTATATGAACATATTGGACTTGTCTGCCAAGTAGCTAGCTCTCTGTATATATACAAGTTGGACTCATCTGCCTTGTAGCTAGAACTCTGTATATGGAATTGTTGCACAACCCTGCCATTTAGCTAGATCTCTGTATATAGACAAGTTGGATTCATCTGCCTTGTAGCTAGAATTCTGTGTATGGAAATGTTGCACAACCCTGCCATTTAGCTAGCTCTCTGTATATAGACAAGTTCGACTCATCTTCCTTGTGGGTAGAATTCTGTATATGGAAATGTTGCCCTACCCTGCTTTAGCTAGTTCTCTGTGTATGGATATTTTAGACTCATCTGCCATGTAGCTATCTCATGTTACATGGATATTTTCTACTGTTCTGAC
>NW_006408881.1:2136681-2138038 GCF_000296735.1 Chrysochloris asiatica
CCATGTAGCTAACTCTCAGTATATAGACAAGTTGGATTCATCTGCCTTGTAGCTAGTATGCTGTATATGGATATGTTGCACTACCCTGCCATGTACCTAGCTCTCTATATATAGACAAGTTGAACTTGTCTGCCATGTAGCTAGCTCTCCGTATATGGACACATTGGACACATCTGCCATGGAGCTAGAACTCTGTATATGGAAATAATGCACTACTCAGTCATGAAGCTAGCTCTCTGTATATAGACAAGTTGGACTCATCTGCCTTGTAGTTAGAACTCTGTATATGGAAATGCTGCACTACCATGTCATGAAGCTAGCTCTTTGTATATGGACATTTTGGAATCATCTGCTATGTAGCTACTCTCTGTATATGGATATGTTGTACTGATCTACCAAGTAGGTAGCTCTCTGTATATGAACATCTTGGACTTTTCTTTCATGTAGCTAGCTCTCTGCATATAGACAAGTAGTACTCTTCTACCTTGAAGCTAGAACATAGTATATGGAAATGTTGCACTACCCTGCCATGTAGGTAGTTCTCCATATATTAACATATTGGATTTTTCTGTCATGTAGTAAGCTCTCAGTATATGGACATGTTGGACTCATCTGCCATGTAGCTAGTATCCTCTATATGGACATGTTGGAGTACTCTGCGATGTAGCTAAACCACAGTATATGAACATGTTGGAAACATCTGCCATGTAGCTAGACCTCTGTATATGGAAATGTTGCATAACTCTGCCATGTCTCTAGCTCTCTGTATATAGACAACTTGGACTCATCTATCTTGTAGCTAGAACTCAGTATATGGAAATGTTGCACTACCCTGCCATGTAGCTAGCTTTCTGTATCTGAACATATTGGTCTTGTCTGCCATATAGCTAGCTCTCAGTATATGGACACATTGGATACATCTGCCATATAGCTAGAACTCTGTTTATGGAAATGTTGAACTACTCTGCCATGTAGCTAGCTCTCTGTATAAAGACAAGTTGGACGCATCTGCCTTGTAGCTAGAACTCTGTATTTGGAAAATTTTCACTACCCTTCCATGTAGCTAGCCCTTGTATATGGACATTTTGAGCTCGCCTGCCTTGTAGCTTGCTCTCTGTACATGGATATGCTGGACTGATCCACCAAGTATGTATCTCTCTGTATCTGAACATATTGGTCTTGTCTCCCATGTAGCTAGCTCTCATTATATACACAAGTTGGACTCATGTGCCTTGTAGCTAGAACTCTGCATATGGAAATGTTTTACTACAATGACATGTAGCTAGCTTCTGTATATGAACATATTTGACTTGTCTGTCATGTAGCTAGCTCTCAGTATATGGACATGTTGGATGTC
>NW_006408881.1:2139892-2140382 GCF_000296735.1 Chrysochloris asiatica
TTCTTACTAAGATTCTACTGAAAACTTTTATTATAAAATCAAGAAAATTCAAAATAAGCTGCTTAAAATATAGAGATAGAGAAAGCAGAGTCCCCACATGAGATCTCTCCTGGGGCCCTGTGCCAAAAAGGGGGGACCCATTGTGGCCCTACTTAACAATGAGCCCTTCATGTTTAGGGTGCTCCACATGGCTCCGCCAGTTGGACTCATCTGCCAAGTAGCTAGTACCCTGTATATGAAATATTGTACTACTATAGGATGTCTCTAGTTCTCTGTACACAGACAGGATGGATTTATCTGTCTTGTAGCTAGAACTCTGTATATGAAAATGTTGCACTACCCTGCAAGGTAGATAGCTCTCTGTATATGGACATTTGAGACTCGTCTGCCATGTTGCTAGCTCTCTCTGTATAGACAAGTTTGACTTGTCTGTCATGTAGCTAGCTCTCAGTATAAGGACATGTTGGACTCATCTGTCATGTAGCTAGTA
>NW_006408881.1:2162881-2164672 GCF_000296735.1 Chrysochloris asiatica
ACATGGCAGAGTCGTGCAACATATCCATATACAGAGTTCTAGTTACAAGGCAAAAGAGTCCACCTTGTCTGTATACAGAGAGCTAGCTACATAGCAGTGTAATGCAACATTTCTATATACAGATTTCTAGGTATATGGCAGATGTGTCCAACGTGTCCATATACTGAGAGCTAGCTACAAGGCCGATAAGTCCAAAATATTCACACACAGAGAGCTAGCTACATGTCAGACAAGTCCCAAATGTCCATATACAGATATCTATCTACATGGCAGAATAGTGCATCATTTACGTATATAGGATTTATGTTACATCCAGATGAATCCAAAGTGTTCATATATTGAGACCTAGCTACACAGCAGCGTAGTGCAACATTTCCATTTACAGAGTTGTAGTTACAAGGCAGATGTGTCCTTCGTGTCCAAGTACAATATGGCAGACAAGTACAATATGTTCATATACACAGAGCTTACTACTTGACAGATCAGCGTAACATATCCATGTACAGAAAGCTAGCTACATGGCAGATGAGTCCAAAAGGTACATATACAGAGAGCTAGCTTCATGCCAGGGTAGTGCAACATTTCCATATACAGAGTTCTAGCTATAAGGCAGATGAGTCAAAGTTGTGTATATACAGAGAGCTAGCTATATGACAGTGTAGTGCAACATTTCCATATACAGGGTTCTAGCTATAAGGCAGATGACTCAAAGTTGTGTATATACAGAGAGCTAGCTATATGGCAGGGTAATGCAACATTTCCATGTACAGAGTTCTAGCTACATGGCAGATGTGTCCAACATGTCTATATACTGAAAGCTAGTTACATGGCTAAGTAGTCCAACATGTCTATATACAGGGTACTAGCTACATGGCATATGAGTCCAACATCTCCATATACTGAAGGCTAACTACATGGCAGACAAGTCCAATATTTTCATCTACAGAGAGCTTCCTACTTGGCAGATCAGTCCCACATATCCATGTACAGAGATCTAACTACATGTCAGATGTGTCCAAAATGCCCATATACATAGTGCTAGCTACATGACAGGGTAGCACAACATTTCCATATACAGAGTTCTATCTATAAGGCATATTAATCCAACTTGTTTATAAACAGAGAGCTAACAATATCTAAGGGTACTGCAACATTACCATATACAGAGTTCTAGCTACATGGTAGATGTGTTCAACGTGTTCATATACTGAGAGCTAGATATATGGCAGATCAGTCCAAAATATCCACGCACAGAGAGCTAGCTACATGTCAGACGAGTCCAAAATATCCATATATAGAAAGCTAGCTACATGGCAGAGTTGTACATCATTTCCATATACAGAGTTTGAGCTACATAGAAGATGAGTCCAAAGTATTCATATACTGAGAGATAGCTACATGGCAGAGTTGTCCAACATGTCCATATACAGAGTTCTAGCTACATGGCAGATGTGTCCAACGTGTCCATATAATGAGAGCTAGATACATCTCAGATAAATCCAATATGTTCATATACAGAGAGCAACCTACTTGGCAGATCAATCCAACATATCCATGTACATAGAGCAAGCTACATATCAGATGAGTCCAAAATGTCCATATACAGAGAGCTAGCTCCATGGCCGAGTAGTGCAACATTTGCATATACAGAGTTCGAGCTACAAGGCAGATGAGTACAACTTGTCTATATACAGAGAGCTAGCTTCTTGGCAGATTAGTTCAACATTTCCATATACAGTGTTCTAGCTTCAAGAAAGATGAGTCCAACTTGTCTATATACAGAGAGCTAGC
>NW_006408881.1:2166014-2183714 GCF_000296735.1 Chrysochloris asiatica
CCATATAGCTAGTTCTCAGTATATGAACATCTTGGACTCATCTGCCATGTAGCTTGAACTCTGTATATGGAAATGATGCACTACTCTGCCATGTTGCTAGCTCTCAGTATATGGATATGTTGGCCACATCTGTCATTTAGCTAGAATTTTGTATATGAAAAATTTGCACTACTCTGTCATGTAGCTAGCTCTCTGTATATTGATAAATTGGACCCATCTGACTTGTAGCTTGAAATCTGTATATGGAAATGTTGCACTACCCTGCCAAATAGCTAGCTCTCTGTATATGGACATTTTGGACTCGAGTGCCATGTAGGTAGCTCTGTGTATATGGATATGTATGGACTGATCTGCCAAGTAGGTAGCTCTCTGTATATGAATACATTGGATTTGTCTGCCATGTATCTAGCTCTCAGTATATGGACACGTAGGACACATCTGGAATGTAGCTAGAACTCTGTATATGGACATACTGGACTACTCTGCCATGTAGCTAGGTCTCAGTATATGAACACTTTGGACTCATCTGCCATGTAGTTTTAACTCTTTATATGGAAATGTTGCACTACCCTTCCATGTAGCTAGCTCTCTGTACGTGGACATTTTGCACTCATCTGACATGTCGCAAACTCTCAGTGCATGGATATTTTGGAATGATCTGCCATGTAGCTAGTTCTTAGTACATGGGCACATTGGACACATCTGCCATGTAGCTAGAACTCTGTATATGGAAATGTTGCACTACCCTGCCATGTAGCTGGCTCTCTTTAGATAGACAAGTTGGGCTTCTCTGCCTTGTAGCTAGCTCTCTGTACATGCATATGTTGGACTGATATGCCATATACGTAGCTCTTTATATATGAACATATTGGACTTGTCTGTCATGTATCTAGCTCTCAGTAAATGGACACGTTGGACGCAACTACCATGTAACTAGAACCCTGTATATGGAAATGGTGCACTACTCTGCCATGTAGCTAGCTCTCTGGGCATGGACATTTTTGATTCACCTGACATATAGCTAGATCTCAGTATATGGAAATGATGGACAAATCTACCATGTAGCTAGAAATCTGTATATGGAAATGTGGCACTACCCTGCCATGTAGCTAGCTCTCTGTATATGAGTATTTTTGACTCGTTTGCTGTGTAGCTAGGTCTCTCTACATGGATATGTTGGACTGATCTGCCATGTAGGTAGGTCTCTGTATGTGAGCGTATTGGAGTTGTCTGCCATGTAGCTAGCTCTAAGTATATGGACAAGTTGGACACATTTGCCATATAGATAGTACTCTGTATATGGAAATGTTGCACTACACTGCCATGTAGCTAGCTCTCTGTATTTGACATCTTGGACTCATCTGCCATTTAGCAAGCCCACTGTACATGGATATGTTGGACTGATCTGACAAGTCGATAGCTCTCTGTGTAAGAACATATTGAAATTATCTGCCTTGAAGCTAGTTTTCTGTATATGGACACGTTGGACACATCTGCCATGTAGCAATAACTCTGTATATGGACATGTTGGACTACTCTGCCATGTAGCTAGCTCTCAGTATGAGAACACTTTGACCTCATCTACCATGTAGTTTGAACTCTCTATATGGAAAAGATGCACTACTCTGCCATGTTGCTAGCTCTCAGTATATGGACACGTTGGACACATATGCCATGTAGCTAGAACTCTGTATATGGAAATGTTGCACTACTCTGCCATATAGCTAGCTCTCTGTATATAGACAAGTTGGACTCGTCTGCCTTGCTGCTAGAACTCTGTATATGGAAATGTTGCACTACCCTGCCATGTAGCTAGCTTTCTTTGTATAAACATATTGGACTTGACTTCCATGTATCTAGCTCTAAATACATGGACATGTTAGACTCATTAGCCAGGGAGCTAGTCCTCTCTATATACCCATGTTGGACTCATTTGCCATGTAGTTAACTCTCAGTATATGGACACGTTGGACTCATCTGTCATGTAGCTAGCTGTCTGTATATAGACACGTTGGACTCCTCTGCCTTTTAGCTAGAACTCTGTATATGGAAATGTTGCACTACCCTGCCAAGTAGCTAGCTCTCTGTATATGGACATTTTGGACTGGTCTGCCATGTAGCTAGTTCTCTGTACATGGATAAGTTGGACTGATCTGACACGTTGGTAGCTCTCTATATATGAACATATTGGACTTGTCTGCCATGTAGCTAGCTCTTAGTATACGGATACGTTGGACACTTCTGCCATGTAGCTAGAACTCTGTATATGGAAATGATGCACTACCCTTCCATGGAGCTAGCTCTCTGTATATGGAGATTTTGTACTCATCTGCCATGTAGCTAGCTCTCAGTATACGGAAACGTTGGACACTTCTGCCATGTAGCTAGAACTCTGTATATGGAAATGATGCACTACTCTGCCATGTAGCTAGCTCTCTGGGAATCGACATTTTGGACTCACTTGACATGTAGCTAGATCTCAGTGTATGGACATGATGGACACATCTACCAAGTAGCTAGAACTCTGTATATGGAAAAGTTGCACTACTCTGCAATAGAGCTAGCTCTCTGTATATGGACATTTTGGACTCTTCTGCCGTGTATCCAGGTCTCTGTACATGGATATGTTGGACTGCTCTGTCAAGTACGTAGCTCTCTGTCTATGAACATATAGAAATTTTATGCCATGAATCTCGCTCTCTGTATATGGACACGTTGGACACATCTGCCATGTACCTAGAACTATGTATATGGACATGTTGGACTACTCTTGCATGTAGCTAGTTCTCAGTATATGAACAGTTTGGACTCATTTGCCATGTAGCTTGAACTCTGTATATGGAAATGATGCACTACTCTGCCATGTAGCTAGCTCTCTGTATATGGACATTTTGGACTTCTCTGTCATGTAGCTAGATCTGCCATGTAGCTAGCTCTCAGTATATGGACACATTGGACACATCTGCCATGTAGCTAGAAATCTGTATATGGAAATTTTGCACTATCCTGCCATCTAGTTAGTTCTATGTATATAGACAATTTGGACTCATCTGCCTTGTAGCTAGAACACTCTATATGGAAATGTGGCCCTACTCTGCCATGTAGCTAGTTCTCTGTATATAGACAAGTTGGACTCAACTGCCTTCTAACTAGAACACTCTATATGGAAATGTGGCCCTACTCTGCCATGTAGCTAGTTCTCTGTATATAGACAAGTTGGACTCAACTGCCTTCTAACTAGAACACTCTATATGGAAATGTGGCACTACCCTGCCATGTAGCTAGCTATCTGTATGTGGACATTTTGAACTTGACTGCTATGTAGCTAACTCTCTGTACATGGATATTTTGGACTGATCTGCCAAGTAGGTAGGTCTCTGTATAGGAACATATTGAACTTGTCTACCATGAAGCTAGCTCTTTGTATATAGACACGTTGGACACATCTGTCATGTAGCTAACTCTCTGCATATGGACAATTTGTACTTGTCTGACATGTAGCTAGCTCCTTATGCATGGATATTTTGAACTCATCTGCCATGTTGCTAGCTCTCAGTATATGGAATCGTTGGACACATCTGCCATGTAACTAGAAATCTGCATATAGAAATTTTGTACTACCCTGCCATCTAGTTAGTTCTATGTATTTAGACAATTTGGACTCTCTATCTTGTTGGTAGAACTCTGTATATGGAAATATTGCACGACCCTGCCCAGTAGCTAGCTCTATGTATATGGGCATTTTGGACTCAACTGCTATGTATCTAGCTCTCTGTACATGAATATGTTGTATGGATGTGCCAAGTAGGTAGATATCTGAATATGAACTAATTGGACTTATCTGCTATGTAGCTAGCTCTCAGTATATGGACACGTTGGACACATCTGCCATGTAGCTCAAATTTTGTATATTGCTACGTTGGACTACTCTGTTATGTAGCTAGCTCTCAGTATATGAACACGTGGGACTCATCTGACATGTAGCTAGAATTCTGTATATGGAAATGTTGCGCTACCCTGCCATTTACCTAGCTCTCTGTATATGAACATATTGAACTTGTCTGCCATGTAGCTCACTCTAAGGATATAGCCACGTTGGTTACATCTGCCATGTCTCTAGAACTCTGTATATGGAAATGTTGCACTACCCTTCCATGTAGTTATCTCTCATTATACAGACAAGTTGGACTCATCTGCCTTGTATCTAGAATCCTGTATATGGAAGTATTGCACTCCCCTGCCATGTAGCTAGCTCTCTCTATATGGACATTTGGACTCTGTACATGGACATATTGGAGTGATCTGCCAAGTTGGTAGCTCTCTGTATATGAATATATTGGATCTCTCTGCCATGTAGCTAGCTCTCAGTATATGGACTTTTGGACTCATGTGTCATGTACCTAGTATACTGCATATGGTCAAGTTGGACTACTCTTCCATGGAGCTAGCTCTCAGTATATGGACATGCTAGACACATCTGCCATTTAGCTAGAACTGTGCACATGGAAATGTTGCACTACTCTGATTTGTAGCTAGCTCTCTGTATATAGATAAATTGGGCTTATCTGCATTGTAGCTTGAACTCTATATATGGAAATGTTGAACTACACTGCCATGTAGCTAGTTCTCTATATATGGACATTTTGAACTCGTCTACTATGTAGCTAGCTCTCTGAACATAGATATGTTGGACTGATCTGCCAAGTAGTTAGCTCATTGTATTTGAACATATTGGATTTATCTGCCATGTAGCCAGCTCTCTGTACATGGATATATTGGACTGATCTGCCAAGTAGGAAGCTCTCTGTATATGAACATTTTGGACTTTCCTGACATGTAGCTAGCTCCCAGTATATGGACACATTGGACATATCTACCATGTAGGTAGAACTCTGTATATGGAATTGTTGCACTACCCTGCCATGTAGCTTGCTCTCTCTATATGATCATATTGGACTTGATTGACATGTAGCTAGCTCTCAGTATATGGACCTGTTGGACTCATTACCAGGGAGCTAGTCCTCTATATATACACATGTTGGAATCATTTGCCATGTGGTTAACACTCAATATACGGACATGTTGGAATCATCTGACATGTAGCTAATATCCTGCATATGGACATGTTGGACTACTCTGCCATGTAGCTAGCTCTCAGTATATGGACACGTTGGACACATCTTTCATGTATCCAGAACTCTGTATATGTTAATGTTGCACAACCCTGCCGTGTAGTTAAATTTCTGTATATGAATATATTGGACTTGTATGCCATGTAGCTAGCACTCAGTATATGGACACATTGAACACATCTTCCATGTAGCTGGAACAATGAATATGGACATGTTGGACTACTCTGTGATGTAGCTAGCTCTCAGTATATGAACAATTGGGACTCATCTGCCATGTAGCTTGAACTCAGTATATGGAAATTATGCACTACTTTGCCATTTAACTGGCTCTCTGTCCATGGACATTTTGGACTCATCTGACATGTAGCTAGCTCTCAGTACAAGGAAACTTTGGACATATCTGCTATGTAGCTAGCTCTCTGTATATGGGCATAATTTACTCATCTGTCATGTAGCTAGAACTCTCTATATGGAAATGCTGCACTACCCTGCCATGTAGCTGGCTCTATGTATATGGACATTTTGGACTCGTATGCCATGTTGCTAACTCTCTATACTTGGATATGTTGGACTGATCTGCCAAGTAGGTAGCTCTCTGTGTATGAACATACTAAAATTTTCTGCCATGTATTTAGCTCTCAGTATATGTACTTTTTGGACTCTTCTGTCGTGTAGCTAGTACCCTGTATATGGCCTTATTGGACTACTATGCCATGAAGCTAGCTCTCAGTATATAGACACGTTGGACACATTTGCCAATAAGCTAGAACTCTGCATATGGAAATGATGCACTACTCTGCCACATAGCTAGCTCTCTGTATATAGACAAGTTGGAATTATCTGCCTTGTAACTAGAACTCTGTTTATGAAAATGTTGCACTACACTGCCATGTAGCTAGCTCTCTGTATATGGCCTTTTTGGATGCATCTGCCATGTAGTTAGCTCTCTGTACATGGATATGTTGCACCGATCTGCCAAGTTGGTAGCTCTCTATATATGCACATATTGGACTCGTCTTCCATGTAGCTAGTACTCAGTATATGGACATGTTGAACTCATCTGCCATGTAGTACCCCATATATGGACATATTGAACTACTCTGCCATGTAGCTACCTCTCTGTATACAGAAAAGTTGGACTCATCTGCCTTGTAGCTAGAACTCTGTATATGGAAATGATGCAGTACCCTGCCATATAGCTAGCTCTCTGTATATGGACATTTTGGACTCATCTGCCATGTTGCTAGCTCTCTATATAGGAACATATTGGACTTGGCTGCCATGTAGATAGCTCTCAGTATATGGACATGTTGGAATGATCTGCCAAGGAGGTAGCTCTCTGTATATGAACATATTGGACTTGTCTGCTATGTAGCTAGCTCTCAATATATGGAAACGTTGGACACATCTGCCATGTAGCTAGATTTCTGTATATGGAAATGTTGCACTACTCTGCCATGCAGCTAGCTTTCTGTATATTGGCATTTTGGACTTGTCTGCCATGTAGCTAGCTCTCTGTACATCGATATATTGAACTGATCTGCCAAGTAGGCAGCTGTCTGTATATGAACATATTGGACTTGTCTGCCTTGTAGCTAGCACTCAGGATATGGACACGTTGGACATATCTGCCATGTAGGTGGAACTCGGTATACAGACATGTTGGTCTACTCTGCGATGTAGCTAGCTCTCAGTATATGAACAATTAGGAACTCAACTGCCATGTAGCTAGAACTCTGTATATGAAAATGATGCACTACTCTGCCATGGAGTTAACTCTCTATATAAAGACAACTTGGACTCATCTGTCTTGTAGCTAGAACTCTGTATATGGAAATACTGCACTACCCTGCCATATAGCTAGCTCTCAGTATATGGACACATTGGATACATCTGCCATGTAGCTAGAACTCTGTATATGGAAATATTGCACTACTCTGCCATGTAGCAAACTCTCTGTATATAGAAAAGTTGGACTAATCTGCCTTGTAGTTAGAACTCTATATAATGACATGTTGCACTTCCCTGCCATGTATCTAGTTCTCTGTATATGGACATTTTGGACTCATATGTCATGTAGCTAGCTCTCTTTACATGGATATGTGAGAATGATCTGCCAAGTAGGTAGCTCTCTGATATGAACATATTGGAATTTTCTGCCATGGAGCTAGCTCTAAGGATATTAACACGTTGGACACATCGGCCAAGTAGCTAGCTCCTGTACAAGGATTTGTTGAACTGATGTGCCAAGTAGGTAGCTCTCTGTATATGAACATATTGGACTTGTCTGCCATGTAGCTAGCTCTCAGTATATGGACACTTTGAACACATCTGGCATGTAACTAGAACTCTGTATATAGACATATTGGACTACTCTGCCATGTAGCTAGTTCTCAGTATATGAACATTTGGGACACATCTGCCGTTTAGCTAGAAGTCTGTATATGGAAATGATGCTCTACTCTGCCATGGAGTTAGCTCTCAGTATATAGACAACTTGGACTCATCTGCCTTGTAGCTAAAACTCTTTACATGGAAATATTGCACTACCCTGCCATGTAGTTACCTATCTGTATATGGACATTTGGATTCGTCTGCCATGTAGCTAGCTCTCTATATATGGACTCGTCTGCTATGTAGTTAGCTCTCTAAACATTGATATGTTGGACTGATCTGCCAAGTAGGTAGCCCTCTGTATGTGAACATATTGGACTTCTCTGCCACGTAACTAGCTCTTGGTATATGGACATGTTGGACACATCTGCTATGTAGGTAGAACTCTGTATATGGAAAAGTTGAAATACACTGCCATGTAGCTAGCTCTCTGTATATGGATATTTTGGACATGTCTGCCATGCAGCTAGAACTCTGTATATGGACATATTGGACTACTCTGCCATGTAGCTAACTCTCAGTATATGAACACTTTGGACTCATCTGCCTTGTAGCTTGAACTCTGTGTATGGAAATGTTGCACTGCCCTGCCATGCAGCTAGCTCTCTATATATGGATATTTTGCACTTGTCTTCCATGTACCTAGCTCTATGTACATGGATATGTTGGACTGATGTGCCAAGTAGGTAGCTCTCTGTATATGAACATATTGGACTTTTCTGCCATGAAGTTATTCTCAGTATATGGACTTGTTGGACTAATCTGCCATTTAGCTAGAACTCTGTGTATGGAAATCTTACCCTACACTGCCATGTAGTTAGCGCTCTGTTTGGGAACATATTGGACTTGTCTGTCATGTAGCTAGTTCTCAGTTAATGGACATGTTGGACTCATCTGCCATTTTGCTAGTACCATGTGTATGGACATGTTGGACTACACTGCCATGTAGCTATCTCTCAGTATTGGACATGTTGGACTCACCTGCCATGTAGCTAGAACTCTGTATATGGAAATGTTGAACTACTCTCCCATGTAGCTAGCTCTCTGTCTATAGACAAGGTGGATTAATCTGCCTTGTAGCTAGATCTCTGTATATGGACATGTTGCACTATGCTGCATTGTAGTTAGCCCTATGTATATAGAAAAGTAGGACTCATCTGTCTTGTAGTTAGAACTCTTTATTTGGAAATGTTGCACTACACTGCCATATAGCTAGCTCTCCGTATATGTACACGTTGGACTCATCTACCATGCAGCTTGAACACTGTATATGGAAATGTTGCAATACCCAGTCATTTAACTATCTCTCTGTATATGGACATTTTGGACTCGTTGGCCATGTAGCTAACTCTCTGTACATGAATGTATTGGACTAATCTGCCAAGTAAGTAGTTCTCTGTATATTAAGATATTGGACTTGTTTGCCATGTAGCTTGTTCTGAGTATATGGACACGTTGGACACATTTTCCATGCAGCTAGATCTTTGTATATGGTAATATTGCACTACCCTGCAATGTTGCTATCTCTCTGTATATGAACATATTGGACTTGTATGCCATGAAGCTAGCTCTCAGTTTATGGACATGTTGGACACATCTACCATGTAGCTAGAAACCTCTATATGGAAATGTTGCATTACTCTGCCATGAAGCTAGCTCTGTGTGCATGGACATTTTGGACTCCTTTGACATGAAGCTAGTTTTCAATATCTGGACACAATGGACACATCTGCCATGTAGCTAAAACTCTGCATATGGAAATGTTGCACTATCCTGCCATGTAGCTAGCTTTCTGTATATGGACATTTTGGACTCGTCTACCATGTAGCAAGCTCTCTGTTCATGAGCATTTTTGACTTGTCTGCCATATAGCTAGCTCTCTCTGTACAGCGATATGTTGGACTGATCTTTCAAGTAGGTAGCTCTCTGTATATAAACATATTGGATTTATTTGCCATGTAGCTATCTCTCAGTATATGAACTCTTTGGATTCATCTGCCTTGTAGCTTGAACTCTGTATATGGAAATGATGCACTACTCTGCCATATAGCTAGCTCTGGGTATATGGACATTTTTGACTCATCTGACATGTCGCGATCTCTCCGTGCATGGATATTTTGGACTGATCTGCCATGTAGCCAGCACTCTGTATATGGACACATTGAACACATCTGCCATGTAGCTACATGTATATGGAAATGTTGCATTACCCTGCCATGTAGCTAACTCTCTGTATATGGACATTTTAGACTCATCTGCCATATACCTAGCTCTCTTTACATGGATATGTTGGCCTGATACGCCAAGTAGGTAGCTCTTTATATATGAACATATTGGACTGCTCTGCCATGTAGCTTGCTCCCAGTATATGGACATGTTGTACTCATCTGCCATGTAGCTAGTACCCTATATATGGACATGTTGGACTACTGTGCCATGAAGCTAGCTCTCATTGTATGGACATGTTAGACACTTTTGCCTTGCATCTACAACTCTATATGTGGAAATGTTTCATTACTCTGCCATGTAGCTAGCTCTATGTATACAGACAAGACGAACTCAACTGCCTTGTAGCTAGAACTCTGTATATGGAAATGTTTCACAACCCAGCCATATAGCTAGCTCTCTGTAAATGAACATTTTAGATTCCTCCGCCATGTAGGTAGCACTCTGTACATGTTGGATGATCTGCCAAGTAGGTAGCTCTCTGCATATGAACTTATTGGACTTGTCTGCCATGTAGCTAGCACTCTGTAGGTAGACTAGTTGGACTCATCTTCCCTGTAGCTAGAACTCTGTGTATGGAAATGTTGCACTACCCTGCCGTGGAGATAGCTCTCTGGATATGGACATTTTGGACTCGTCTACAATGTAGCTAGCTCTCTGTACATGGATATGTTGGACTGATCTGCCAAGAAGGTAGCTCTATGTATATGAACATATTGGACTTGTCTGCCATGTATGAACTCTCAGTATTTGGACACGTTGAACACATCTGCCATGTAGCTAGAATTCTGTATATGGACATGTTGGACTACTCTGCGATGTAGCTAGCTCCCAATATATGAACACTTGGGACTCATCTGCCATGTAGCTTGAACTCTGTGTATGGAAACGATGCAATACTCTACCATGAAGCTAGCTCTCTGTATATAGACAAGATGGACTCATCTGCCTTGTAGCTAGAACTCTGTATATGAAAATGTTGCACGGCCCTGCCATGAAGCTAGCTCTCTGTATATGAACATATTGAACTGGTCTGCCATGTAGCTAGCTCTCAGTATATGGACATGTTGGACTCATCTGCCATGTAGCTACTAACCTGTACATGGACAGGTTGGACTACTCTGCCATGAAGCTAGCTCTCAGTGTATGGACACATTGGACACATCTGCCTTGTAGCTAGAACTCTGTATATGGAAATATTGCACTACTCAGCAATGAAGCTAGCTCTCTGTATACAGCCAAGATCAATTCATCTGCCTTGTACCTACAACTCTGTAAGTAGAAATGTTGCACAATCCTGCCATATAGCTATCTCTCTGTATATTGACCAGTTTGCCTCATTTACCTTGTAGCTAGAACTCTATCTATTCAAATGTTGTACTACCCTGCCATGTAGCTAGCACACTGTTTGTGGATATTTTGAACTTGTGTGCTGTGTAGCTAGGTCTATGCACAAGGATATGTTGGACTGATCTGCCAAGTAGGTAGCTCTCTGTATATGAACTTATTGGACTTGTCTGCCATGTAGCTAGCTCTCAGTATATGGACACGTTGGACACATGTGCCATGTAGGTAGAATTCTCTATATGGAAATGTTGCACTACTCTTCCATGTAGTTAGCTCTCTGTATATAGACAAGTTGGACTCATCTGCCTTGTGTCTCGAATTCTTTATATGGAAATATAGCACTACCTTGCCATGTAGCTAGTTCTCTCTATTTGAACATATTGGACTTGTCTGCCATGTAGCTAGCTCTCAGTATATGGACAGGTTTTACACATCTGTCATGTAGCTAGAACTCTGTATATGGAAATTTTGCACTACACTACCATGTAGTTAGCTCTCTGTATATGGACATTTTGGACTCATCTGCCATGAAGCTAGCTCTGTGTACACGGATATGTTGGACTTATCTGCCAAGTAGGTATCTCTCTGTATATGAACATATTGGACTTATCTTCCATGTAGCTAGCTCTCAGTATACGGTCACGTTGGACTCATCGGCCATGTAGCTAGAACTGTGTATACGGACATGTTGGACTACTCTACCATGTAGTTAGCTTTCAATATATGAACATTTTGACTCAACTGTCATGTACCTTGAACACTCTATATGGAAATGATGCACTACCCTGCCTTGTAACTAGCTCTCAGTATATAGACATGTTGGATTCCTCTGCCATGTAGGTAGTACCCTGTATATGAGCATGTTGGACTATTCTGCCATGTAGATAGCTGTCAGTATATGAACACGTTGGACACATATGCCATGTAGCTAGAACTCTGTATATGGAAATGTTGCACCACTCTGCCATGTAGCAGATTCTCTGTATATGGACATGTTGGACTCATTAGACAGGCAGCTAGTCGTCCATATATACACATGTTGGATTCATTTGCCATGTAGTTAACTCTCGGTATATAAACATGTTGAGCTACTCTACCATGTAGCTAGCTCTTAGTATATGGACACGTTGGACACATCGGCCATGTAGTTAGAACTCTCTATATCAAAATGTTGCACTACCCTGTCATATAGCTATCTCTCTGTATATGAACATATTGAACTTGTCTGCTATGTAGCTAGCTGTAAGGATATGGACACATTGGTCACCTCTGCCATGTAGTTAGAACTCTACATATGGAAATGTTGCACTACACTGCCATGAAGCTAGCTCACTGTATATAGACAGGTTGGACTCATTTACCTTGCAGCTAGAACTCTGTATAGTGAAATGTTGCACTACCCTGCTCTGTAGCTACCTCTCTGTATAGGAACATTTTGAACTCGTCTGCCATGAAGCTAGCTCTCTGTACATGGAGCTGTTGGACTGATCTGCCACGTAGGTAGCTCTCTGTATATGAACATATTGGACTTGTCTGCCATGTAGGAACTCTCAGTATTTGGACACATTGAACACCTGTCATATAGCTAGATTTCTGTATATGGACATGTCAGACTACTCTGGAATATAGCTAGCTCTCAGTATATGAACACTTGGGACTCATTTGCCTTGTAGCTTGAACTCTGTATATGGAAATGTTGCACTACTCTGCCATATAGCTAACTCTCTGTGCAAGTAAATTTTGGAGTCATCTGACATGTAGCTAGCTCTCAGTCTATGGACACGTTGGACACATCTGCCATGTTGCTAGAACTCTGTATATGGAAATGTTGCACTACCCTGCCATGTAGCTAGCTCTCTGTATATGAACATATTGGACTTGTGTGTCATGAAGCTAGCTCTCAGTATATGGACACGTTGGATACATCTGCCATGTAGCTAGAACTCTGAACATGGAAATGCTGCACTAGCCTTCCATGTAGTTAGTTCTCTGTATATAGAAAGTTAGACTCATGTGTCTTGTAGCTAGAACTCTGTATATTGAAATGATGCACTACTCTGCCATGTTGCTAGCTCTCTCTATATGGACATTTTGGACTTGTTTACCATGTAGCTTGTTCTCTGTACATGGATATGTTATACTGATCTGCCAAGTAGGTAGCTCTCTGTATATGAACATATTGGACTTGTCTGCCATGTAGCTAGCTCTAAGGATATGTACACGTTGGACACATCTACCATGTAGCTAGAATTCTGTATATGGACATGTTGGACTACTCTGCAATGTTGCTAGCTCTCAGTATATGGACACATTGGACACAGCTGCCATGTAGCTAGAAAATTGTATATGGAAATGTTGCACTACTCTGCTATGTAGCTAGCTCTCTGATTATAGACAAGTTGGAGTCATCTTCCTTGTAACTAGAACTCTGTATATGGAAATGTTGCACTCCCCTTCCATGTAACTCGCTCTGTATATGGAAATTTTGGACTCCTCTGCCATGTAGCGAACTCTCTGTACATGGATATGTTGGACTGATCTGCCAAGTAGATAGCTCTCTGTATATGAACATATTGGACTATTCTGCCATGTAGTTAGCTTTGAGTATATTGACATCTTTGACACACTGCCATGTAGGTAGAAATTTGTATATGGAAATATTGCACTACTGTCCCATGTAGCTAGCTCTCTGTTCATAGACAAGTCAGACTCCTTGGTCTTGTAGCTAGAACGCTGTATAAGGAAATGTTGCACTACCCTGCCATGTAGTTAGCTCTCTGTATATGTATATTTTGGACTTGTCTGCCATGTAGCTAGCTCTCTGTACATGGGTATGTTGGACTTATCTTTCATGTAGGTAACTCTCTGTATATGAACATATTGGACTTGTCTACTATGTAGCTAGCTCTCAGTATATGGACAAGTTGAAAACATCTGCCATGTAGCTAGAACTCTGTATATGGAAATGTTGCACTACACTGCCATGTAGATAGCTGTCTGTATATGGACATTTTGGACACAACTGCAATATAGCTTGAACTCTGTATATGGAAATGATGCACTACTCTGCCATGTAGGTAGCTCTCTGTGCATGTATGTTTTGGACTCATCTCTCATGTAGCTAGCTCTCAGTATATGCACATGTTGGACTTATCTTCCATGTAGCTAGTACACTCTATATGGACATGTTGGACTACTCTGCCATGTAGCTAGCTTTCAGTATATGGACACGTTGCACATATTTGCCATGTAGCTAGAACTCTGTATATGGAAATGTTGCACATCTCAGACATATAGCAAGCCATCTGTATATAGACAAGTTGTACTCATTTGCCTTGAAATTAAAACTATGTATATGGAAATATTGCAGTACCCTCCCAAGTAGCCAGCTCTCTCTATATGGACATTTTGGATTCATCTGCCATGTAGCTAGCTCTCTATACATGCATATGTTGGACTGATCTGCAAGTAGGTAGCTCTCTGTATGTGAACATATTGGACTTGTCTGCCATTAGGCACTCTCAGTATTTGAACACGTTGGACACATCTGAAATGTAGCTAGAACTCTGTATATGGACATGTTGGACTACTCTTCTATGTAGCTAGCTCTCAGTATATGAACACTTGGGACTCTTCTGCCATGTAGCTTGAGATCTGTATATATATACTGCCATGTAGCTAGCTCTCTTTGCACGGACATTTAGGACTCGATTGACATCTAGCTCGCTCTCAGTATATGGACACCTTGGCCACATCTGCCATGTAGCTAGAACTCTGTATATGGAAATGTTGCTCTACCCTTCCATGTAGTTAGTTCTTTGAATATAGACAAGTTGGACTCATCTGCCTTATAGTTAGAACTATGTATATTGAAACATTGCACTACCCTGCCACGTAGCTAGGTCTCTGTATATGAACATATTGAACTTGTCTGCCACGTAGTTAGCTATCAGTATATGGACACGTTCTATACATCTGTCATGTAGCTAGAACTCTGTATAGGGAAATTTTGCACTACCCTCCCATGTAGCTACCTCTCTGTATATGGATATTTTGGACTCGTCTGCCCTTAAGCTAGCACTCTGTACATGGATGTGTTGGACTCATATGACTAGTATGTACCTCTCTGTATATGAACATATTGGATTTCTCTGCCATGTAGCTAGCTCTAAGGATAAGGACATATTGGACACATCTGCCTTGTAGCTAGAACTCTATATATGGAAATCTTGCACTACTCTGCCATGTAGCTAGCTCTCTGTATATAGACAAATTGGACTCATCTGCCTTGCAACTACAACTCTGTATATGGAAATGTTGCCCAACCCTGCCATATAACTAGCTCTCTGTATATGGGCATTTTGGACTTGTTTGTCATGTAGTTATCCCTCTGTACATGGCTATGTTATACTGATCTGCCAAGTAGGTAGCTCTCCGTATATGAATATATGGACTTGTCTTCCATGTAGCTAGCTCTCTGTATTTGGACATTTTGGGCTTGTCTACCATGTAGCTAGTTATCTGTACATGGATATGTTGGACTGATCTGCCTATGTGAGATATATACAGAGATAGCTCTCTGTATATGAACATATTCAACTTGTCTGCCATGTCTCTAGCACTCAATATATGAACACGTTGGACACATTTGCCATGTAGCTAGAACCCTGTATATAGAAATGTTGCACTACTGTGTCATGCAGCTAGCTCTCTACATAGACAATTTGGACACATCTGCCATGTAGCTAGAACTCTGTATATGGAAATGCTGAACTAGCCTGACATGTAGTTAGCTCTCTGTATATAGACATTTTGGACTCATCTGCCATGTAGCTAGCTCTCTGTACGTGGATATGTTGGACTTATCTGTCATGTAGCTATCTCCCAGTATATGGACACTTTGGACACACCTGCCATGTAGCTAGAATTATGCATATGGAAATGTTGCACTACTCTGCCATGTAGCTAACTCTCTGTATATAGACAAGTTGGACTCATCTGCCTTGTAGCTAGAACTCTGTATATGGAAATGTTGCACTACCCTGCCATGTAGCTAGCTTTCTGTATATGGACATTTTGTACTCATCTTCAATGTAGCTAGCTCTCTGTACATGGATATGTACGACTAATCTGCCATGTACGTGGCACTCTGTATATGAACATAATGGACTTGTCTCCATGCAGCTAAGTCTCAGTATATGAACACTTTGGACACATGTGCCATGTAGCTAGAACTCTGTATATGGAAATGACGCACTACTCTGGCATATAGTTAGCTCTGTGTATATAGACAAGTTGGACTCATCTACTTTTTGCTAGAGCTCTGTATATAGAAATTATGCACTACACTGCGATGTAACTACTTATCTGTACATGGAAATTTTGGACTTGTCTGCCATGGATATATTGGACTGATGTGCCAAGTAGGTAGCTCTCTTTATATGAACATATAGGACTTGTCTGCCATGTAGCTAGCTCTCAGTAAATGGACATGTTGGATACATCTGCCATGTAGCTAAAACTCTTTATCTGCAATTGTTGCACTACTCTGCATTAGCTAGATTTCTGTATATGAATATATAGGACTTGTCTGCCATGAATCTAGCTATCAGTATATGGACACATTGGACACGCCTGCCATGTAGCTAGATCTCTGTATATGGCGATGTTGCACTACTCTGCCATGTAGCTAGCTTTCTGTATATAGTCAAGTTGGATTCATCTGTCTTGTAGCTAGAACTCTGTATATGGAAATGTTGAACGAGCCTGCCATATAGCTAGCTCTCTGTATATGGACATTTTGTACTCGTCTGCCATGTAGCTAGCTCTCTGTACAGGTGTATGTTGGACTTATCTGCCATGTAGGTAGCTCTCTGTATATGAACATATTGGACTTGTCTACCATGTAGCTGGCTCTCAGTATATGGACATGTTGGACACATCTACCATGTAACTAGAACTCTGTATATGGAAATGTTGCACTACCCTGACATGTAGCTAGCTCTCTGTACATGGACATTGTGGATTTGTCTGCCTTTTAGCTAGCTCTCAGTATATGGATACATTGGACACATCTTCCATGTAGCTGGAACTCTGTCTATGGAAATGTTGTGCTACCCTGCCATGTAGTTAGCTCTCTGTGTATAGACAAGTTGGACTCATCTGTGTTGTAGCTGGAACTCTGTATAAGGAAATGTTACAATACCTTGCCAGATAGCTAGCTCTCTGTATATGGACATTTTGGACTCATCTACCATGTAGCTAGTTTTCTGTACATGGATTTGTTGGACTGATCTGCTAAGTAGGTGTTGTTGTTGTTGTTGTTGTCAGGTGGCATCAAGTCGGAACCGACTCATAGAGACCCCATGAACAGCAGAACGAAACAATGTCCGATCCTGAACCAACCTCACTTCCTCTGTCACACTTGAGTCCATCAATGATGCCACCTGGCAGATCCATCTCATTGGCGGTCTTCCTCTTTTTCACTGACGCTCCACCATACCCAGCATGACATCCTGCTCCAATAATTATTTCCTCCTGACAACATGTCCAAAGTAGGAGAGATGAAGTTTAGCCATCCTGGCCTCCAAGGAGCACTCTG
>NW_006408881.1:2184643-2191843 GCF_000296735.1 Chrysochloris asiatica
GTTCTCTGTCATTGTATGATTGTAGCCACTTCTGTATTACCTTTAGCAAAACTTTACTCGCTTGAGATATCAAAGAGATTGTCCGATTATTTCCACATTCTGTTGGGTCACCTCTCTTTGGAATGGGCATAAATATTGATCTCTTCCAATCAGTCAGCCAGACAGTTGTCTTCCAAATTTGTTGGTATGCTAAGTAGGTAGTTCTCTGTATATGAACATATTGGACATGTCTGCCAAATAGCTAGCTCTCAGTATATGGACATGTTGGAATCATCTGCCATGTAGCTAGTACCCTGTATATGGACATGTTGGACTACTCTGCCATGTAGCTAGCTCTCAGTATATGGACACGTTGGACTCATCTGCCATGTAGCTAAAACTCTGTATATGGAAATGTTGCACTACCCTGCCATGTAGATAGCTCTCTGTATATGAACATATTGGACATGTCTGCCATGTAGTTATCTCACAGTGTATGGGCACGTTGGACACATCTACCATGTAGGTACAACTCTGTATATGGAAATGATGCACTACCATGCCATGTAGCTAGCTCTCTGTACTTGGATATGTTGGACTGATTTGCCAAGTAGTTAGCTCTCTATATATGAACATATTGGACTTGTCTGCCATCTAGCTAGCTCTCAATATATGGACAGAGAGGACACATCTGCCATGTAGCTAGAACTCTGTATATGGAAATGTTTCACTACCCTGCCATGTAGCTAGCTCTCTGTATATGAACATATTGAACTTGTCAGCCAGGTAGCTAGCTCTCAGTATATGGACACGTTGGACACATCTACCATGTAACTAGAACTCTGTATATGGAAATGTTGTCCTACCCTGCCATGTAGCTAGCGCTCTGTATATGGACATTTTGGACTCGTCTGTTATGTAGCTAGCTCTGAGTATATGGACACATTGGACATATCTGCCATGTAGCTAGAATTCTGTATATGGAAATGTTGCACTACCCTGCCACGTAGCTAGCTCTCTGTATATGGACATTTTGAACTCTTCTGCCGTGTAGCTAGCTCTCTGTACCTGGATATGTTGGACTGATTTGTCAAGTAAATAGCTCTCTATATGAACATATTGGACTTGTCTGCCATGGAGCTTGCTCTCAGTATATGGTCACGTTAAACACATCTGCCATGTAGCTAGAACTCGGTATATGAAAATGTTCACTACTTTGCCATGTAGCTAGCTCTCTGTATATAGACATGTTGCAGTCATCTGCCTGGTAGTTACTACTCTGTATTTGGAAATGTTGCACTACCCTGATATGGACCTAGCTCTCTGTATATTGACATTTTGTACTCGTCTGCCATATAGTTACCTCTCTGTACATGGATATGTTGAACTGATCTGCCAAGAAGGTAGCTCTCTGTATATGAAGATATTTGACTTCTCTGCCATGTAGCTAGCTCTCAGTATATTGACATGCTGGACTCATTAGCCAGGGAGCTAGTCCTCTATATATAAACATGTTGGACTCATTTGCCATGTAGTTAACTCTCAGTATATGGAGATACAGGAAACTGCCATATAGCTAGTATACTGTATATGGACATGTTGGACTACTCTGCCATATAGATAGCTCCCAATGTATGGACATGTTGGACACATCTGCCATGTAGCTAGAAGTCTGTATATGGAAATGCTGCAATACCCTGCCATGTAGTTAGCTCTCTGTATATGAACATATTGCACTTGTCTGTTATGTAGCTAGCTCTGAGGATATAGACAAGTTGAACTCATGTACCTTGCAGCAAGAACTCTGTATATGGAAATGTTGCACTTTCCTGCCATGCAGCTAGCTCTCTGCATATGGACATTTTGTACTCATCTTCAATGTAACTAGCTCTCTGTACATGGATATGTTCGACTGATCGGCCAAGTAGGTAGCACTCTGTATATGAACATAATGGACTTGTCGCCATGCAGCTAAGTCTCAGTATAAGAACACTTAGGACACATCTGCCATGTAGCTAGAACTCTGTATATGGAAATGTTGCACTACTCTGGCATATAGTTAGCTCTGGGTATATAGACAAGTTGGACTCGTCTACTTTTTGCTAGAACTCTGTATATGGAAATGATGCACTACACTGCCATGTAGTTACCTATCTATACATGGACATTTTGGACTTGTCTGCCATGTTGCTAACTCTCTGTACATGGATATATTGGACTGATGTGCCAAGTAGGTAGCTCTCTTTATATGAACATATAGGACTTGTCTGCCATGTAGCTAGCTCTCAGTAAATGGACACGTTGGATATATCTGCCATGTAGCTAAAACTCTCTTTCTGCAAATGTTGCACTACCCTGCATTGCAGCTAGCTTTCTGTATATGAATATACCGGACTTGTCTGTCATGTATCTAGCTATCAGTATATGGACACATTGGACACACCTGCCATGTAGGTAGAACTCTGTATATGGAGATGTTGCACTACTCTGCCATGTAGCTAGCTTTCTGTATATAGACAAGTTGGACTCATCTACCTTGTAGCTAGAACTCTATATATGGAAATGTTGAACAAGCCTGCCATGTAGCTAGCTCTCTGTATATGGACATTTTGTACTCGTCTGCCATGTAGCTAGCTCACTGTACAGGGATATGTTGGAGTTATCTGCCATGTAGTTAGCTCTCTGTGTATAGACAAGTTGGACTCTTCTGCCTTGTATCTGGAACTCTGTATATGGAAACGTTGCACTACTTTGCCAGATAGCTAACTCTCTGTATATGAACATTTTGGACTCGTCTGCCATGTAGCTAGTTCTCTGTACATGGATTTGTTTGACTGATCTGCTACGTAGGTAGCTCTCTGTATATGAACATAGTGGACTTGTCTGCCAAGTAGCTAGCTCTCAGTGTATGGACATCTTGGATTCATCTGCCATGTAGCTATTACACTGTACATGGACATGTTGGATTCCTCTGCTGTGTAGCTAGCTCTCAGTATATGGACACGTTGGACTCATCTGCCATGAAGTTGAAACTCTGTATATGGAAATGTTGCACCATCCTGACATGTAGCTAGCTCTCTGTATATGAACATATTGGACATGTCTGCCATGTTGTTATCTCACAGTATATGGGCACATTGGACACATCTATCATGTAGGTAGAACTCTGCATATGGAAATGTTGCGCTACCCTGCCATGTAGCTAGCTCTCTGTACATGAACATTTTGGACTCGTCTGCAATGTAGCTAGCTCTCTGTACATGAATATGTTGGACTGATCTGCCATGTAGGGAGCTCTCTGTATATGAACATATTGGACTTGTCTGCCATTTATCTAGCTCTCAGCATATTGACACTCTTAACACATCTGCATTGCAGCTCGAACTCTGTATGTGGTAATGTGGCACTACTCTGTCATGTAGCTAGCACTCTGTATATGGACAATTTGGACTCATCTGCTTTGCAGCTAGAAATCTGTATAAGGAAATGTTGCACTACCATGCCATGTAGTTAGCTCTTTGTATATGCATATGTTGGACTGATCTGCCAAGTAGGTAAGTCTCTGTATATGAACATATTGGAGTTGTCTGCCATGTAGATAGTTCTCAGTATATGGATCTGTTGGACACATGTGTCATGTAGCTAGAACTCTGTATGTGGAAACGTTGCACTAAACTGCCATGTAGCTAGCTCTCTCTATATGGACATTTTGATCTCGTCTGCCATGTAGCTAGCTCTCTGTATATGGATTTGTTGCACTGATCTGTCAAGTAGGTTGTTGCTGTTAAGTGCCTTCGATTCAATTCCTAGCTATAGTTACCCTGTAGAGGGTTTCTGAGGTTGTAAATCTTTACAGGAGTAGAAAGCCTCACCTTTCTCCCTCAGAAGACTTGTAGTTTCGAACCTCTGACCTTAAGGTTGGCAGCCCGATTCATAACCCGATAGCTCTCTGTATATGAACATATTGGACTTGTCTGCCATGTAGCTAACTCTCAGTATATGAACACGTTGGACACATCTGCCATGTAGCTAGAACTCTGTATATGGAGATGTTGCACTACTCTACCATGTAGCTAGCTCTCTGTACATAGACAATTTGGACACATCTGCCATGTAGCTAGAACTCTGTATATGGAAATGCTGAACTAGCCTGACATGTAGTTAGCTCTCTGTATATTGACATTTTGGACTCATCTGCCATGTAGCTAGCTCTCTGTACGTGGATATGTTGGACTTATCTGTCATGTAGGTAGCTCTCTGTATTTGAACATATTGGACTTGTCTGCCATGTAGCTAGCTCTCAGTATATTGACAAGTTTGATACATCTGCCTTGTAGCTAGAACTCTGTATATGGAAATGTTGCACCACTCTGTCATGTAGCAAGCACTCTGGATATAGACAATTTGGAATCATCTGCCATGTAGCTAGCTCTCTGTCTAGGGATATGTTGGACTGATCTGCCAATAAGGCAGCTCCCTGCATATGAACATATTCGACTTTTCTGCCATGTAGCTAGCTCTCAATATATGGACACGTTGGACACATCTGCCATGTAGCTAGAACTCTTCACATAGAAATATTGCTCTACACTGCCATGTAACTAGTTCTCTGTATATAGTCAAGTTGGACTCATCTGTCTTGTAGCTAGAACTCTGTATATGGAAATGTTACAACACCCTGCCATGTAGCTAGCTCTCTATAAATGGAAATTTTTGACGTGTCTGCCTTGTAGCTAGCTCTCTGTACATGGATATGTTCAACTGATCTGCCAAGTAGGTAGCTCTTTGTATATCAACATATTGGACTCATCTGCCATGTATCTAGCTCTCAGTATATGGACACCTTGGACACATCAGGCATGTAGCTAGAACTCTGTATATAGAAATGTTGCACTACCCTGCCATGTAGCTAGCTCCTTGTATATGTATATATTGACTTGTCAACCATGTAGGTAGCTCTCAGTATATGGACAAGTTTGACACATCTGCCATGCAGCTAGAACTCTGTACATGGTAATGGTATACTACACTGCCATATAGCTAGCTCACTTTATATGAACATATTGGACTTGTCTGCCATGTAGCTAGCTCTCAGTATATAGACATCTTGGACTAATTAGGCAGGGAGCTAGTCCTCTATAAATAAACTTGTTGGACTCATTGGCCATGTATTTAATTCTAAGTATATGGACTTCTGGACTCATCTGCCATGCATCTAGTACCCTGTATATGGTCATGTTGGACTACTCTGACATGTAGCTATCTCCCAGTATATGGACACTTTGGACACATCTGCCATGTAGCTAGAATTATGCATATGGAAATGTTGCACTACTCTGCCATGTAGCTAACTCTCTGTATATAGACAAGTTGGACTCATCTGCCTTGTAGCTAGAACTCTGTATATGGAAATGTTGCACTACCCTGCCATGTAGCTAGCTTTCTGTATATGGACATTTTGGACTCGTTTGCCATGTAGCTAGCTCTATGTATATGGAAATTTTGGACTCGTCTGTCATGTAGCCAGCTCTCTGTATATGAACATATTGGACTTGTCTGCCATGTAGCTAGCTCTCAGTATACGGACATGTTGGACACATCTACCATGTATCTAGAACTCTGTATATGGAAATGTTGCACTACCATGCCATGTCCCAAGCTCCCTGTATATAGACAATTTGGATGCATCTGCCTTGCAGCTAAAACTCTGTATATAGGAATGTTGCACTACCCTGCCATGTAGTTAGCTGTCTGTATATGCACATTTTGGACTCATCTGCCATAAAGCTAGTTCTCTGTATATGGATATGTTGGACTGATCTGCCAAGTAGGGAGCACTCTGTATATAAACATATTGGTCTTGTCTACCATGTAGCTAGCTCGCAGTATATGGACATGTTGGACTCATCTGCCATGGAGCTGGAACTATGTATATGGAATTGTTGCACTACTTTGCCATGTAGCTAGCTCTCTGTATATAGAAAAGTTGGATTCATCTGGTTTGTAGCTAGAACTCTGTATATGGAAATGTTGCACTAACCTTCCATGTAGTTAGCTCTCTGTATATACACAAGTTGGACTCATCTGCCTTGTGCCTATTATTCTGTATTTGGAAATAATGCACTACCCTGCCATGTAGCTAACTCTCTGTATATGAACATATTGGACTTTTCTGCCATGAAGCTAGCTCTCAGTATATGGACATGTTTGACTCACCTGCCATGTAGCTAGTACCCTGTATATGGGCATGTTCCACTACTCTGCCATGTAGATAGCTCTCAGTATATGAATACTTTGGACTCATCTGTCATGTGGCTTGAACTGTGTATATGGTAATGATGCACTACTCTGCCATGTATTTATGTCTCTGTATATAGACAAGTTAAACTCATCTGCTTTTTAGCTAGGACCCTGTATATGGACATGTTGGACTATTCTGCCATGTAGCTATCTCTTAGTATATGGACAAGTTTGACTCATCTGCCTTGAAGCTAGTACCCTGTATATGAACATGTTGGACTACTCTACCATGTAGCTAGCTCTCTGAATTTGGACATTTTTTATACGTCAGCCATGTATCTAGATCTCTGTACATGGATTTGTTGGAATAATCTGCCAAGTAGGTAATTTTCTGTATATGAACATTACCGGACTTGTCAGCCATGTAGCTAACTCCCAGTACATGTTGGACTCCTCTGACATGTAACTAGTACCCTGTATAAGAACATGTTGAACTTCTCTGCTATGTAGCTAGCTCTCAATATATGGACACATTGGACACATCTGCAATGTAGCTACAACTATGTATACTTAAATGTTGCCCTACTCTGCCATGAAGCCAGTTATCTGTATATGGACATTTTGGACTTGTCTGCCATGTACCAAGCTCTCTGTAAATGGATATGTTGGACTGACCTACCATGTAGGTATCTCTCTGTATATGAACATATTGAACTTGTCTGATATGTAGCTAGCTCACAGTATATGGACACGTTGGACATATTTTCCATGTAGCTAGAACTCTGTATATGGAAATGTTGAACTTTAGCTAGCTCTCTGTATAGAGACAAGTTTGACTCATCTGCCCTTTAGCTAGACCACTGTATATGGAAATGTTACACTACCCTGCCATGTAGCAAGCTCTCTGCATATGTTCATTTTGGACTCGTCTGCCCTGTAGCCAGATCTCTTTACATAGATATGTTGTACTGATCTGCGAAG
>NW_006408881.1:2213773-2214779 GCF_000296735.1 Chrysochloris asiatica
TAGGTAGCTCTCTGTATATGAACATATTGGACTTGTCTGCTGTGTAGCTAACTCTCAGTATATAAACACGTTGGACACATCTGCCATGTAGTTAGAACTCTATATATGGAAAGGTTGCTCTACACTGCCATGTTTCTAGCTTTCTGTATATGGACATTTTGGACTTGTTTGTCATGAAGATAGCTCTCTTTACATGGATATGTTGGACAGATCTACCAAGTAGGTAGCTCTCTGTAAGTGAACATATTGGACTTGTCTGCCATGTAGCTAGCTCTCAGTATATGGACACGTTGGACACATCTGCCATGTAGCTAGTAGCCTGTATATGGACATGTTGGACTACTCTGCCATGTAGCTATCTCTCTTTACATGGATATGTTGGACTGATCGTCCAAGTAGGTAGCTCTCTGTATATGAACATACTGGACTTCTCTGCTATGTAACTAGCTCTCATTATATGGATATGTTGGACTCATTAACCACGGAGCTAGTCCTCTATATATACACATGTTGGACTCATTTGCAATGTAGTTAACTCTCAGTATATGTACATGTTGTACTCATATGCCATGTAGTTAGTACTCTGAATATGGATATGTTGGACTACTGTGCCATTTAGCTACTTCTCTGTATATGAACAAATTGGACTTATCTGCCATGTAGCTAGCTTTCAGTGTATAGACATGTTTGACATATCTGCCATGTAGCTAGTCCCCTGTATATGGACATGTTGGACTACTCTACCAAGTACCTAGCTTTGATTATATGGACATGTTGGACACATCTGCCATGTAGCTAGAACTCTGTATATGGAAATTTTGCTCTCCTCTGCCATGTAGCTAGCTCTATGTATATAGACAAGTTGCATTCTTCTACCCTGTAGCTAGAACTCTGTATATGGAAATGTTGCACTAGCCTGCCATGTAGCTAGCTCTCTGTATATGGACATTTTGGACTCGTCTGCCATGTAGGTAGCTCTCTGTACATGGATATGTTGAACTGATCT
>NW_006408881.1:2215399-2217003 GCF_000296735.1 Chrysochloris asiatica
TCTGCCATGTAGCTAGCTCTCAGTATATGGACACGTTGGACACGTCTACCATGTAGCTAGTATTCTGTCTATGGACATGATGGACTACTCTGCTTTGTAGCTAGCTCTCAGCATATAAATACTTGGGAACCATCTGCCATGTAGATTGAACTCTGTATATGGAAATGATGCACTATTCTGCCATGTAGCTAGCTCTCTATGCATGAACATTTTGGACTCATCTGACATGTAGGTAGCTCTCAATATATGAACACGTTGGACACATCTGCTATGTAGCTAGAACTCTCTATATGAAAATGTTGCACTTGGCTTCCATGTAACTAGTCTCTATATATGAACAATTTGGACTTCTCTGCCATGTATGTAGTTAGCTCTTTATACATGGATATTTTGGAATGATCTGCAAACAGGTAGCTCTCTGTATATGAACATATTGGACTTGTCAGCCGTGCAGCTAGCTCTCAGTATATGGACATGTTGGATTCATCTGCCCTGTAGCTAGCTCTCTTTATATGGACATTTTGAACTCGTGTGCCATGTAGCTAACTATCTGTATATGGATATTTTAGTCTGATCTGCCATGTCGGTGGCTCTCAGTATATGGTCATGTTGCACACATCTTCCATGTAGCTAGAATTCTGTATATGGATATGTTGCACAACTATGCCATGTTGCTAGCTCTCTGTATATGGACATTTTGGAATCGTGTGCCATGTAGCTACATCTCTGTACATGGATATTTTGGACTGATCTTGGACTTGATTGCAATATAGCTAGCTCTCAGTACATGGACATGTTGGACTCATCTGCCATGTAGATAGTACCTTGTATATGGACATGTTGGACTACTCTGCCATGTAGATAGCTCTCAGTTTATGGACATGTTGGACATATCTGATACATAGCTAGAACTCTGTACATGGAAATGATGCACTACCTTGCCATATAACCAGCTCTTTGTATGTGAACCTATTGGACATGTCTGCCATGTAGCTAGCACTCTGTGTATGAACATATTGGCTATATCTGCCATATAGCTAGCTCTCCGTATTTAGACAAGTTGGACTCATCTGCTTTGTAGCTATAACTCTGTATATGGAAAAGTTGCACTACCCTGCCATGTAGTTAGCTCTCGGTATATGGACATTTTGGACTCGTCTGACATGTAACTAGCTCTGTTTACATGGATGTGTTGCACTGACCTGTGAAGGAGGTAGCTCTCTGTATATGAAATATTGGACTTGTCTGCCATGTAGCTAGCTCTCAGTTTATAGACAAGATGGACTCTTCTGCCTTGTAGCTAGAACACTGTATATGGAAATGTTGCACAACTCTGCCATTTAGCTAGATCTTCTGTTCATGGACATTTTGGACTCCTCTGCCTTGTAGCTAGCTCTCCATATATTGATATGTTGGACTGATATGACAAGTAGGTAGCTCTCTTTGTATGAACATATTGGATTTGTGTGACATTTAGCTAGCTCTCAGTACATAGACAAGTTGGACTCATCTGCCTTGTAGCTAGAACTCTATATATGGAAATTTTGCTCTCCTCTACCATGTAGCTAGCTCTATGTATATAGACAAGTTGCATTCTTCTACCC
>NW_006408881.1:2218218-2218767 GCF_000296735.1 Chrysochloris asiatica
CATGCAGCTACAACTCTCTATATGGAAATGTTGCACTAGGCTTCCATGTAACTAACTTTCTATATATGAACAATTTGGACTTGTCTGCCATGTAGTTAGCTCTCTGTATATGGACATTTTGGACTCGTCTGCCATGTAGTTAGCTCTATGTACATGGATATGTTGGAATGATCTGAAAATAGGTAGCTCTCTGTATATGACCATATTGCACTTGTCAGCCGTGTAGCTAGCTCTCAGTATATGGATATGTTGGACTCATCTGCCATGTAGCTAGTACCCTGTATATGGTCATTTTGGACTCATCTTCCATGTATCTAGCTCTCAGTATATGGACACGGTGTACACATCTGCAATGAAGCTAGAACTCTGTATATGGAAAAGTTGCACTATTGTGTTGTGTAGCTAGCTCTCTGTATATAGGCAAGTTGGAAACATCTGCCTTGTAGCTAGAACGATGTATATGGAAATGTTGCACTACCCTGCCATGTAGGTAGCTTTCTGTATATGGACATTTTGGACTCGTCTGCCATGTAGGTAGCTCTCTGTACA
>NW_006408881.1:2218931-2220451 GCF_000296735.1 Chrysochloris asiatica
ATGTATATGGAAATGTTGCACTACCCTGCCATGTAGGTAGCTTTCTGTATATGGACATTTTGGACTCGTCTGCCATGTAGGTAGCTCTCTGTACAACTGATCTGACAAGTAGTTAACTTTGTGTATATGAACATATGGACTCCTCTGCAATGTAGCTAGCTCTCAAAATATTGACACATTTGACATGTAGCTAGAACTCTGTATGTGCAAAAGTTGCACTACCCTGCCATGTAGTTAGCTCTCTGTATATACACAAGTTGGACTTGTTTGCCATGCACCTAGCTCTCAGTATATGGACATGTGGCTCTCATCTGCCAGTAGCTAGTACCCTGTATATAGATGTGTTGTACTACTCTGCCATGTAGCTAGCTCTCTGTATATAGACTAGTTGGACCCATCTACCATGTAGCATGAACACTGTATATGGAAATGATGCACAACTCTGCCATGTAGCTAGCTCTCTGTATATAGACAAGTTTGACTCATCTGCCTTGTAGCTAGTACCTTGTATATGGATATGTTTGGACAACTCTGACATGAAGATATCTCTAAGAACAAGGACACTTTGGACTCATCTGCCATGTAGCTTGAACTCTGTATATGAAAATGCTGCACTAAACTGACATTTAGCTAGTGCTTTGTATGGACATTTTGTACTCGTCTTACATGTAGATAGCTCTCAGCATATGAACAAGTTTGACTCCTCTGCCTTGTAGCTAGAACTCTGTATATGGAAATATTGCACTACCCTGCCATGTAGCTAGCACTCTGTATATGGACACGTTGAACACATCTATCATGTAGCTGGAACTCTGTATATATAAATGTTGCATTATCCTGTCATGTAGCTAGCTCTCTGTATATGAACATATTAGACTTGTCTGTCATTTAGCTAGCTCTCAGTATTTGGACACTTTGGACACATCTGCCATGTAGAACTCTGTATATGGACATGTTGGACTACTCTGTCATGTAGCTAGCTCTCAGTATATGCACAATTTGGACTGATCTGCCATGTAGCTTGAACTCTGTATAAGATAATGATGCACAACACTGACATGTAGCTAGCTCTCTGTATATGGATATTTTGGACACATCTAACATGTATCTAGAACTTTGTATATGTAAATGTTGCACTACCCTGCCATGTAGCTAGCTCTCTGTACATGGATAGTTTGGACTGATTGGCCAAGTAGGTATCTCTCTGTAAATGAACATATTGGACTAATCTTCCATGAAACAAGTACCCTGTACATGGACACATTGGACACATCTGCCATGTAGCTAGCTCTCTGTATATGGATATTTTGGACTCGTCTGCCGTTTATCTAACTCTGTACATGGATATGTTGCCTTGATCTGCCAAGTAGGTAGCTCTCTGTATATGAAACATATTGGACTTATCTGCCATGTAGCTAGCTCTCAGTGTATGGACATTTTGGATTCATCTGCCATGTAGCTAGTACCCTGTATATGTTTATGTTGGACTACTCTGCCATGTAGCTAGCTCTCAGTACATG
>NW_006408881.1:2222560-2223217 GCF_000296735.1 Chrysochloris asiatica
CTGGGTCAGGCGCACCTTAGTCCTCAAGCTGACATCTCTGCTCTTCAATACTTTAAAAAGTTCCTGTGCAGCAGATTTGCCCAGTGCAAAATGTCGTTTAATCTCTTGACTGCTGCTTCCGCTAGTATTGATAGCTGATCCAAGAAGAATGTTAACTCTCAGTATATGGACACTATGGTCACATCTGTCATGTAACTAGTACCCTGTATATGGACATGTTGGACTACTCTGCCATGTATCTAGCTTTCAGTGTATGGACACGTTGGACACATCTGTCATGTATCTAGAACACTGTATATGGAAATGTTGCAATACTCTGCCATGTAGTTAGGTCTCTGTATGTAGACAAGTTGGACTCATCTGCCTTGTAGCTAGAACTCTGTTTATCGAAATGATACACCACCCTGCCAAGAAGATAGCTCTCTCTATATGAACATACTGGACTTGTCTGGCTGTAGCTAGCTCTCAGTATATGGACATGTTGAACTCATCCTCCATGTAACTAGTACCTTCTACATGGACATATTGGACTACTCTGCATGTATGTAGTTATCAGTATATGGACACGTAGGACACATCTGCCATGTAGCTAGAACTCTGTATATGGACATGTTGGACTACTCTGCCATGTAGCTAACTCTCTGTTTATGAACATAT
>NW_006408881.1:2225897-2227322 GCF_000296735.1 Chrysochloris asiatica
CATTTAGGTAGCTCTCTGAGCATGGATATTTTGGACTGATCTGCAATGTAGCTAGCTCTGAGTATATGGACAAGTTGGACACATCTGCCATGTAGCTAGAACTCTGTAAATGGAAATGTTGCACTACTCTGACATGTAGCTAGCTCTCTGTACATACACAAGTTGGACTCATCTGCCTTGTAGCTTGAATTCTGTATATGGAAAAGTTGCACTACCCTGCCATGTAGCTAGCTCTATGTATATGGACATTTTGGACTCATCTGCCATGTAGCTAGCTCTCTTTACATGGATATGCTAGACTGATCTGCCTAGTAGGTAGCTCTCTGTATATGAACATATTGGACTTGTTTGCCATGTAGGTAGCTCTCAGTATATGGACATTTTTGGACTCATGTGACATGTAGTTAGCTCTCAATATATGGACACATTGGAAACATCTGCCATGTAGCTAGATCTCTGTATATGGGAATTTTACACTACATTGCCATGTAGCTAGCTCTCTGTATATGGACATTTTGCACTTGTCTGCCAAGAAGCTATCTCTCTGTACATGGATATGTTGGACTGATCTTCCAAATAGGTAGCTCTCTATACATGAACATATTGGATTTGTCTTCCATGTAACTACCTCTCAGTATATTCACATGTTTGACACATCTGCCATATAGCTAGAACTATGTATATGGAAATGTTGCTCTACTCTGCCATGTAGTTAGCTCTCTGTATATAGACAAGTTGGTCTCATCTGCCTTGTAGCTAGAACTCTGTAAAGGGAAATGTTGCACTGCCCTGCCATTAAGCTAGCTCTCTGTATATGAACATTTTGGACTTGTCTGCCATGTAGCTAGCTCTCAGTTTATGGACATATTGGACTCATTCGCCAGGGAGCTAGTCCTCTATATGTACACATTTTGGATTCATATGCCATGTAGTTAACGCTCAGTATATTTACACGTTGGGCTCATCTGCCATGTAGCTAGTACCCTGTAAATGGACATGTAGGACTACTCTGACATGTTAAAGTTAGAACTCTGTGTATGGAAATGTTGCACTACCCTGCCATGTAGATAGCTCTCCATATATGAACATATTGGATGTTTCTGCCATGTAGGTAGCTCTCAGTATATGGATATGTTGGACTCATCTGCCATGTAGCTAGTATCCTGTATATAGACATGTTGGAGTACTCTGAAATGTAGCTAACTCTCAGTATATGGACACATTGGAAAAATCTACCATGTAGCTAGAACTCTGTATATGGAAATGTTGCACTAATCTGCCATGTATCTAGCTCTCTGTATAAAGACAACTTAGGACTCATCTATCTTGTAGCTAGAACTCTGTATATGGAAATGTTGCACTACCCTGCCATGTAGCTAGCTCTCTGTATATGAACATATTGGACTTGTCTGCCATGTAGCTAGC
>NW_006408882.1:0-472 GCF_000296735.1 Chrysochloris asiatica
GATTGTGTGACCATGACAAGCTATGGACAACATTGCAAATTATAAGTATTCTTGAACACTTAATTGTGCTCATGAGGAATCTGTATATGGACCAAGAGGCAGTTGTTCAAACAGAACATGGGAACACTGAATGGTTTCTAATTAAGAAAGGTATGTGACATGGTAGTATTTTTTCACCTTACCTATTCAAACTGTATGCTGAACAAATAATCTGAGAAGCTGTGTTTTAAGAAGACAAATGTGGCATCAGGATTGGAGGAAGACTCATTAACAACCTGTGATATGCAGATAATACAACATTGCTTGCTGAAAGTGTAGAGGACTTAAAATACTTATTGATGAAGATCAAAGAGCCCAGCATTCAGTATGGATTGCATCTCAATGTAAACAAAACAAAAATCCTCACTATTGGACCAATAAACACCATTCTTATCCATAGAGAAAAGAATGAAGTTGCCAAGGACTTCATTCT
>NW_006408882.1:857-2481 GCF_000296735.1 Chrysochloris asiatica
CCCAGGACAGGGCAGCGTTTCATTCTGTTGTGCATAGAGTCACTATAAGTCAGTACTGACTTGATGGCACCTAACAACAATAACAACAGCACCAGAGAAAGTCTTTCTATTTTTCTCAGCTTTGGGGAAAGTTTCTTTCTCCTTGTAACATCCATAAATTCCATACATCTTGGAGAGATCGATGTGTCTTGGCATTAATATTCTCCTGGGCACCAAGAGTCTGAACACAGAGATCCTGAATCCAAACATATGCTCCACTCTCCTCACCTTTTATGTATGTTATTTTATTTAATTATCACCACAACCTTGTGAGGGAGGCTCACATAGCAATTTACAGTAGGAGAATGAGTGTGGGATCTGTATTCTTTGACTTCTACGTATTTGTTAGATGCCATCAAGTCTGTTTTGACTTACAGTGACCCTATATAGGGTTTCTGAGGAACTGCTGGTATGTTTGAACCACCTACTTTGAGATTCAAACTGACTTTGTGGTCTAGTGCTTATCCTACAGAATCACACTGGGACTCTTACACTCAAGCTTCACTCTGCCACATGGCTTGAGGTAGCTGAAGTTCTTTACTGAAGTATAATAAAACTGAGAATTGGACATAAAGATACAGCGTTCATAGGTGCCTGTTAAGATGGATAAGGGATTTACATAATTGCCTCAACTGAGTCAAAGTTACACAGGAAATAAAAGAATAGAGGGTGAAATAGCACAGAGGACTGCTATTCAAGAACCATTAGTGACAGGATAATTTAGCCCCATTCATTTAGCATGTTTATATCCCATTTCAAATGGGATCTCCTATGTAATTTATATGAGGAAAGAGGAGTATAGAGTTTTCTGGTCTCTGGGAGTCAGGTATTTGGTCTTGGTTAATAGCTACACTTTTCTTATCTCCACTCTATTAATCTTTGAAAATTATGGTAAAATCTATCTTGTACATGTCTCATGAGAAAACATTTAGAACAACATCTAACACATATGAGAATATAATTAAAAATTAAGTTGTTGTTGTTGTTAAGTGCTGTTGAGTCAATTCTGACCCATAGTGATCCTTTACAGGGTTTCGAAGTAGCAGCTGGTGAGCTTGAACTGTAGACCTTGAAGTTCAAATGGCTTTTCAGTCTAGCAAAATTAAGTGTACTGGTTTGGCACTGTGGGTTAATGTGCCAGACTGTCAAGCCATTTGAACTGCAAGGTTGGTGGTTCAAGCTCACCAGCTGCTCCTCGGAAACCCTACACAGGGTTGCTATGGGTCAGAATCAACTCAACGGCATTTAACAACAACAACACATAAATATTTGTGGTTGATTGAACCAGAATCAAAACTAAAATGAATTCCATTACAAGCAGGTGGTTGTTTATTGTTGGGTGACAATGAGTCAGTGCTGAATAGTTGCTTTTGTTTTAGGTACCATCAAGTCAGTACTGACTAATAGCAGCCCTATGCACAACAGAAAGAAACACTGCCAGGTCCTGTGGCAATCTCACATCATTGCTATCCTTGAGCCCACTGCTGCTGCTACTGTGCAAATCAATCTCCATGGAGATCTTGCTCTGTTTTTCTGACCCTCCACTTTACCAAACATGATGTCATTCTCCAGGGACTGGTCCCTC
>NW_006408882.1:2656-3579 GCF_000296735.1 Chrysochloris asiatica
GGTCAGGCTTACCTTAGTCATCAAGCTAACATCTTTGCTTTTCAACACTTCAAAGAGGCCTTGTGCCACAGATTTGCCTAATGCAATACATCGTTTAATTTCTTGACTGCTGCTTCCTTGAGTGTTGATGTTTGATCTCAGTAAAATGAAGTATTTGACAACTTCAATCTTTTCTTCATTGTTAAGAATGCTGTTTATTGGTCTAGTGGTGAGCATTTTTGTTTTCTTTACATTCAGGTGAAAACCACACCAAAGACTACGGTGTTTGAGTGCCTTTATGCTTCATCAATGTTTTAAAATAATTGCCATTTGTGTTCCATCAGTTTTAAGAGCCTTGTTTTTTTGTCAATACTTTCAATATAACTTGGACTTCTACCTTCAGTATCATTGGCTTATGATCATATGCTACCTCATGAAACAGTTGAATATTAACCTTTTCCTTTTGGTACAATGCCTGTGTATTCCATATTCCTTTAATGCTTTCTGCATCATTCAATATATTTCCCATTGTTGTTGTCGTTCAGTGCTGTCTAATCAGTTCCAACTCATAGTAATCCAGTATAGCGTTTCTGAGAAGCAGATGATGAGCAGCAATCACCAACCTTGAAGTTCAAACTGAATTTGCTGTCCAGCACATTTTTTTGCAGTATTGCAAGCCATGGCCTGAATTTTTTGTTCAGTTCCCTCAGCTTGAGAAATGCTGAGTATGTTCTTAATCTTTGGTTTTCTAATTCCAGGTCTTTGCACATTTCATTACATTTGATTTTATCTTCTCAAGCTGACCTTTGACACTTTCTATTCATCACATTATGTCCTCATTTCTTCCATTCGCTTTAGCATCTCTATGCTGTAGAGAAGTTTCAGATTCCTTCTGACATTCACTTTGGTATTTTTCTTCTTTCTTTTCTTCTTAATAACTTTTT
>NW_006408882.1:7019-12819 GCF_000296735.1 Chrysochloris asiatica
CAGCCCGATTCGTAACCACTACGCAACCAGAGCTCCTTGAGAAATAGGTAGATAGGATATAAAATATTAATGTCTTGCTTTTTGAGTATGGTGGATTGGAAGTAGCTTGCTTACCCTAAGCCAGGTTCCTGCCCTGTTCTAGGTATATAGTATCTGAGATAGGAGGGAGTAGATGTGCATTTCAGCATATATTATAGAAAACAGTTTGAAAATCAGTTATCTTATATTCTATTTCAATAAACCAGGAAAAAAGCAATTCAAACCATGTACAATAAAGGGAAATAAATAATAAAGATTTGGACAGAAATCTACAGTAAATATTTGGATAGACATCAGTAAAATTTGATAGCTAAGCTGTTGTTGTTATTATGTGCCATTTAATCGGTTCTGACTCATAGCAACCCTGTATAGGGTTTCCATGGAGCGGCTGGTAGTTAGCAGTCCAGTGTTTATCCTGCAATACCACACCAGAATGTCTAAGATCTTAGAAAAATTATATGTTTAAAAAGACACAAAAGCAGTAGGTTGAATAATCTGAATAACTATAAAATGAATTGAATCTGTAACAAGAGAAGAAGAAAAATCTTTCTATAAGAGAAAATATATCAGATTAAGGTATTATTACTTGTGAATTCTTACAAAAAGTTAAGGAAGAGATTATATGAAATATTTCAGAGATCTGAGAAAGAGGGCACTTTGTCTGTATCATTCCTGGTGTGACACTATAAATAAACATTGTACTACCGACCACAAGGGTAGCAGTTCAAACCCACAAGATACTCCTTGAAAACCCTGTACAGGGTCTCTGTGAGTCAGAATCAACTCAACGGCACTTAAAAACAATAACCCTCACACCAAAATCTCACAAACATTATGAGAATTTACATACCAGTATTGTTAATAATCCTAAATGTGAAAAGGTTAAGTAAAATATTAGCATATTGAATCCCAGCAACATATGAAAAGGGATTTATCTCAGTAAGGTAAAGTCAAATTAACACAGCTAAAAATCAATCAAGTAATTTAGCACATTGACAGAAGAAAGAATAAAAAATAGTAAAATTATGTCAACAGATGCAGAATAAACATTTGATAAATGTAAACGGTCATAAAGACCTAGGACTAGAAGGAAACAGCCTACAGTTGACAGCATATTTAATAGTAAAATATTGATGACTTCTCTTTAAGGTCAGGCACAGGAGAAAGGATGTCATGATTGTCCTTGTAGTCAACATTGTACTAGAGATTCTAGTGAGTGAAATAAGGTATAAATAAATAAATATACAAACACGTAAATAGATAAAAGGTACGAGTATTTGAAAAAAGAAAAGAAAAATTGTAATTCCCATGTGACAGAATTATCTACATGGAAAATTCTCTATAAATGATTTGAATTAATAAGATAATTTAGCATGATCAATAAATTTTTAAAATGTCATTATTATATCCTGTAAAAAAATAAGAAAATAAAAGTTACGTAAATACAATTTACACATTGTTGTTGTTGTTAAGTGCCATCAAGTTGGTTCCAGCTCGTAGTGACACTGTATAGAGTTTCCAAGGAGCAACCGACATTGCAGTCCAGTGCATTTTCCCACAGTGCCATATCATTGGTATTAAAAAATCAAATGTCTACAATATATAACCTAAAATATTTGTTTAAAATGCCTACATCAAAAATAAAATTAAAGACCTCTTTAAACTGCTAAAAAATTAAAGATTTTTTTTGAGAACTAAGGTATGTCTGACCTAAGCCAAACTCCTTTCAATTGCCTCCTATAAATGTAAAAACTGAACAATGATTAAGGAAGGATGAAAAATAATTGAAGAATATGAATTATGATGTTCAATATATTGAAGAATATTGAATATGTCACAGGCTGGCAGATGAATGAGCAAACCCATCTTGGAAGAAGTATAGCCAGAATGCCTTTTAGAAGGTATATGATAAGAATTCTTCTCATGTACTTTAGAGATGTTAGAATAAGGACCATTTGCAAGAGAAGGATATCATTCTTGGTAAATCAGAGGGTCAGCATAAAAAACCCTTAACAAACAAGATGGATCAACACAGTGCTGCAACAATGGGCCCTAACAAGTTTTATTTGAATAGTGCAGGGTATCATTCTGTTGTATATATGGTTGCTATGAAACATAAAGGACTGGACAGCACCCAAAATTAACAACACATATAGAAAACTAAATGTTATTAACAAGTAAAGAAAACTTAAATACATAGAGGTTGAACCATGTTTATCCATTGGGAGGCTCTATTTTGTTAAGATGTCTGGTGGTGGTGGTGGTTGTGGACCACCGATTCAGTTTTAACTCAAAATGACATTGTATAGGGTTTCTGAGGCTATACAACTTTTTGGGAGCAGAAAGTATAATCTTCTCCCATGGAGCAACTGGTAGCTTTGAACTACTGATCCTGTAGTTAACAGCCAAGCTCGTAAACCACTATACTACCAGGCCTCCTCATTAAGAAGTCTATTGTTCCAAAATTGATGATTACATTCTTAATATTTAGATCCAATACAATCTCAAACAATCACATCAAACATTTGAAATATCTATAAATTTGGAAAATGTATGTGGAGCTGCAAAAAAAGTCTAGAACAGCGAAGACATTCAATGTGAAAGAACAAACTGGCAGACACCTATTACCAGATTTCAACATATGCTTTACAACTATAGTAACTGATAGCATGGCTCTGTTGGATAAGCACAGAATTTCAAATCTGTGTTCTGAGCCCACTAGCCTTCCCGTGGGAGAAAGATGTGGCTATCTACATTCACAAAGATTTATAGCCTCAGAACTCACTGAATAGCACCTAAGAGCAACAACAGCAATGTTTTTGAGAATAGACAAATAAAGAGTACAGAGAGGAGAAAAAAACAACGATCATAGAACATAATGATAACAGTCATAGAAATGTTTTACTGCTTTGTTGCATGTTGTTGTTATTGTTAAGTACCATTGAGCTATTTCCGACTCATAGCAGCACTTTATAGGGAGGCTGAGTAGAAGCTCGAGGGGTTGAACTGCCAACTTTGTGGCTAGCAGTGCAGTGCTACAGCCTTATCAGTACTCCTTGGTTACACAGTAAACACTATATACACTATTTGTATATGTGATCAAATTCAGTGAGGAAACAAGTCAGTTTTGCATATATTGAAAATTTGTTATATACAATGTGCAGTGAAGGTGTATTGTTAAATGCAATTGAGTTGATTCCAATTCATAACGATCCTATGTACAACATGAGTAAGTTAAATAAGTCATAGTCTCCAACTGTAAGTTTATATTACCAATATATTTGAAACACAATAGAATAATACAACAAGTAATATAAACATGGGCCAATTTTACCAATTTAAGGTTCTGGAAGGCCTCAGAAAGGTGAGATTTGTGGGAAATGATAAATACTATTTTATCAAGGAAGAGTTTATTTCTTAAATGAAAACAGCAAATAGAAATTAAATCTATTTACATGGTGTTCTCTGTGAGTTGTACTACACTCTATAGCATCATTTTTGTTGGTGTGTTATTTTAGCCTAGTGTTAGTACTGAATAAGAAGTTCTGGGAACATAGTGGGTTATGTGTTGGTCTGAAAACTGCAAGGTCAGAAGTTCAAATCCACCAGTTCCTGCGTGGGAGGAAAATTAGGCTTTTTGCTCCCGTAAAGATTTACGGTCTCAGAAAGCCTATACCAGTCTTCTATGAGTCTGAACTGACTCAATGCTACACAGCAGCAGTCCTGAACAAGGAGTCCATGGATGATGACACAGCTGCTAAGTGAGAAGCTGGAAGTTTGAGTCCACTTATCGGCACCTCAGAAGAAAGAACTAATGATCTACTTCTGAAAATTCAGTCAGTTCTACTTTGATTCACACAGGGTGGTAATGAGTCAGAATTTACTTGGCAGAAACTGGTTAATCTTCAGTAATAATATCTACTTCAGAAGCATCTGTTCCAGGAAATGTGAGTTAGGATTCAAACATCAGAATATGTAAACGATGGTTGTTGTGGTGGTAGTGTGCTGTGGAGTCGCTTCCAATTCATAATGACCCTGCATGGGGTTTTCCGAGGCTGTACATCTTTATGGGAGCAGAAAGCCTCATCTTTTCCCGTGGAACAGCTGGTAGTTTTAACTGCTGACCTCAAGTTTATCAGTCTGATTCGTAATCACTACACTACCAAAGCTCCTTATGTGAACAATAAAGACATATTGTTCACAAGGAAGGCGATGCAACTTGAAAACATGAGATTTACTATCATGCTTACTATAGACATTCACAATAATTTTCATTTAAGGAACTATTTTCCTTTTTCATTCAGGCCCTTATTTAGTACGTTTTGATTGGTGTATTATTTGGGTTCATATGATCTTTGGGGGAAAATAACAGTGTTGTATGACTCAACCAGAAGAGAGTAACAGATGGTATCAGAGGTTTTGAAAGCTCTTTGCCAAAGTCATAAATTTCACATTAGCAAGATCTGGAAGGTAGATTAATGAATCATTACTTTGCTGTGTTAAAGTTCTCAGAGGATGGTTAGAAATGAAATTTCGTAAGTAGCTCCAGTGAAAATTAAATTTTACCAAGACATTTTCCCCATTTCTAAATCAAAAGAAATAAAATAAGTTTACTAAGCATCTATAGAGATTAAATCCTCTGTGATACATGCAAAATGTCATTTGCCCAGGCAAGTCATAGTAACAGAAATTAATTTGAATATAAAAGGAACATTAACTTAATTTTGTGACGAATCCATGCTGGTAATATCTTTAGAGAGCATTCAATAAAATAAGTAAAATCATTATAGAAAGATTTTAGGTGTTAGGCATAAATGATAGCTAAGAAATTCAGAAACAAAGATATGCCATCAATAAAATTATATTTGGTGGAATACTGAGTAAGAAAGCACCTAGAAGGGCAATGAATGAAAAAAAAATATATAAAAGCAAACAAACCAAACTTATTGCTATTGAGTCAATTAAAATTTAGGATAACCCTATGTGTTACAGAATAGAACTGAACTTCAAGTGTCATTATTTTATTTTGAAGGCTGTAAGAAGCTCTGGTAGCATACTGGTTATGAATCAGGCTGTGAACCTTAAGGTCAGCAGTTCGAAACTACCAGCTGTTCCGCAGGAGAAAAATGAGGCTTTCTGCTCCCGTAAAGACTTACAGCCTCGGAAACACTGTACAAGGTCGCTAGGAGTCTGAACTGACTCCACGGCACATAACCACCACCAACATTAATGAAATCAGATCACTAGACCTTTCTTCTGCACTACCACTAGATGGGTTTGAACTGCCAACATTTCCGTTAGCAATTACGCACAAACCATTTTTACCAGCAAGAGAATACATGGGATCAATGAGCTGTGCAAACTCAGTCCAGGACTGCAAGAATTTAGGAATGAGGACACTCTGTGCAGGAGGTGCGCGAAGGCAGACCCAAGATGGACAGAACCTTGGAATCCCTGAGACACATCATCGCCCAAGTCTTGCCTCACAGAGACCCTGCACTTGTCTTCAAAGACTTGAATGTTGTGTAGATGTTACAGGAATTTTGGGAGAGCAAGCAGCAGCAGAAGGCTACCTTTCCAAGTGAAGGTGTGGTGGTCTATGAGTCACTGGCATTTCCTGGACCTCCCTTTGTGAGTTATGTGACCTTTCTAGGGGGCAGCTGCTTTGGCAACTTTCAGTGTTGTTTAAGCAGAGCTGAGGCCAGACGAGATGCAGCTAAAGTGGCCCTGATCAACTCTCTCTTCAACGAGCTGCCCTCCC
>NW_006408882.1:47540-49433 GCF_000296735.1 Chrysochloris asiatica
ACATCTTTCTGATATTCTCTGCTTTTAATCAAGGTTCATCTGATGTCAACAATGATATGATATCCCTTATTTCACATCCTTTTCTCAGTCCAGTATTAATTTCTGATATCTCCCTGTCAATATACTGCTGCAACTATTTTGGAATTATTGTCATCAAAATTTTATTTTTGTATATTAATTATATTCATCAATGATTTCCCTATTCTATTGGGTTATCTTTCTTTGGGATGGCAGATATACGAAACATTTTTCTTTTTGGGGGGTAGAGTACAGGATAATAGAAATTTTTTTTTTTTCTATTTATTGATAAATAGTACAAGGAGTTCTGGTGTGTCACTTTTGTATAAGCACTGGTCTGCAAGATTTTTTTATATCTCAAGGTTGGCAGTTCAAACTCACCAGCCACTCCTTGAAAACCCTATGCATGGTGAACCAGAACTGACTCGACAGCACTTAACAATGACACAACAACAAATAGTTCAAAGGCAAAATATATATAGAAATAAGATTCAAAGCAGAGAGTTCTGGTATAGATGCCCCAGAAATGCAGTGGACATGAAGAACATTTCCACTTGGGATGAAGAGGATACGGCATATTTATCAATCTGTGCTCTACAGGAATAAGATATCTCTTTGGTCATCAGTGTGGGCAGATGACCACTCAGAGGACCAGATGCTTCCCAGGAACAAAAACTTGCAAAATATTTACAACCCTCAGGACTTATTGGCAAGGAACATGAATTAATTTAGATAAAGGTACTTACACTTTAAGAATGGAAATTTATGATAGGAATTAACATGGGTAAAAGAAAAGAAGTTGTTTTTTTGCCCATGAGAATTTTGTCAAATACATTTAATGGGGATAGGCAAAGGAAAGAGCAAATTGGAATCTGAAAAATAGAATATTCAAAGGAATATGTCTTCAAATGTTAGAAAGACTTCAAAACGTAATTTGTTTTGGGTATGGTTTCAGAAGACAGAAGTAAAGTACAATAAGTGAAAATTCCAATGACAGATTTTTTATAAACTATTTTTAAAGCAATGGGCTGAACTATTTTTTGAGACACTAAGCCTTGTCAATATAGTCTGAATGAAAACTAATATGAAAGAAGTGTCATGGGAGTGATTCTTGAGTTTAACACCCAATTTGCTTTCTAATGTTCTACCAAGATTGCAAAAAATGTCAGTGTATCAGAGTTTCAAATTCATGAAGTAGGGGCAGCTATTTTGGATGAGAAATTAAGAGGATGTTAAAATAGCAAGAGCTTAAACCTGTCAATGGTAAATAAAGCAGTGTGTGGAAAACCTAATAAGCTTCACAATTTGTGTTTGTTTGAATTGTTGTACCTTTTATGCTTTGCTGGAACATTTAACTAATCCTAAAACTAATCAATAAGATGCTGCCAGGAATAATACTGGCTCTGTGATGCATTTCCAAGAACAAGATTTGAAAGTATGTGAATGCATTCATGTGAGAGAAATGGTGGCTAGAGGAATTCAATTTTCACATTTCTTCATGAAAGAAAAACATTCGTCATTTTTTGCCTCCTATTCTCACTGCTATGAACATGAAGGTGACGGAGTTGTAATAGAAATATTCATTCTTTTCCATTTTAGCAGCTGTTGATAGTGAACAATTAACCACCTGGTTAACTCAAATTATTTAGTGAGAGCTTCTACATGATTTTTGTCATTTGAAAGTTATTAATTCAATAGTTACATCAGTCACTTTATGGGATAGATGATGGTGTCGTTTTGTTAAGTGCCTTCCAATGGGTTACGATTCATAGCGACCTTGTATAAGGCTTCCAAAGAGCAGCTGGTGAATACGAAACACCGACCTAGCAGTTCCAACTAACTTTGCAAACATATAATAGAAAGTCTTAAAAAAAA
>NW_006408882.1:51027-59590 GCF_000296735.1 Chrysochloris asiatica
CTGGAGAAGGATGTCATGCTGGGTAAGGTGGAGGGTCAGAGAAAAAGAGGAAGACCCCTAATGAGATGGATGGACCAGGTGGCTTCATAAATCTAATAGCATTGATTATATGTTTTTTTCACAAGTTGTATTTGTTTCAACATTTTTTTATTATGAATTTAGTGAAGGTTTACAGGCGAAATCAGTTTTCCATTAAACAATTCATAAGCATTTTATTTCATGTCATTGATGGAAATCCACAGAATATAACATCAGTTATTCTACTTCATCCCTGGTTTTCCTGTTTCTATTTCTCCTCCTTTGCTAATCCCTTTAAACATTTCCCTAAGTTATATAATATCTTATATTACACAAGTTTTAAGTAGGACACCATTCATAGACACTCACTTTTGCTAATGATATTTACTGTAAACAGCATAGTAGCTATGATAGCTAGTATTGAGTAAATAAAATAAAATACTAATTTAAGTTTTTTTTTTTACGTTGTCTTATTTATCTAGTATTAATATAACAGAAATACCATAAAATGGCCTTAAGAAACAGAAATATATTTTTTCACAGTTTAGGAAGCTAGAAGTCAGAATTCAAGATGCAGGCTGTGGGGAAGGGTTTCTTTCTCTGTCCGCTCTGGAGGAAGGTCTCTTTGAGCTTCGTTTACTGGGTGATCTTCATGTTGTTTGGTATCGATCTTCTCCATCTCTGCTTCTCTTGCTTTCTTGTTGAATCTCTTTTACATCTTCCAAAGATATTGATTTTAAATACACCCTATACTAATCTTGTCTCATTAGCATAGCAATGAAAATCCATTTACAAGTGGAATTATAATCAGAGATATATACCAAAGCCTTAGCCAGAGAGTCAATTCTGACTCATGGCAACCATGCATAGGGTTTCTGAGGTTGTAAATCTTTACAGGAGCAGAAAGCCTCATCTTTATCCTGTGGAGTGGCTGGTGGGGTCAACGTGTCAACCTTATGTTTACCAGTGCAGTGCTTGTCCTCCAGAGCAACTCAGGCTCCTTAGTCACAGATATGTTGTTGCTGTTAAGTCCAATAGAGTCAATTCTGACTCATAGTGACCCTGGATAGGGATTCCGAGACTGTAAGTCTTTGAGGGATCAGAAAGCCTCATCTTTCTCCAAGGAAGTGACTGATGCACACTGCCAAGATCACAGGATCGCACCCCTTGTACTTGAGACCTGGTCCGGTATTAATAAAGAACAGGACTAGGAAGTCCTATCACCTTGCACAGTGAGACCAAGGTCAGCAGACAAAAATCTTCAGCAAAGCACTAAGTTTATTATAGTATAGAACATACCCAGAAGAATGTGGACTGGTGCACTTCTAGAGTGATGACAGATGCTGTAGACTCAGGGATTTTAGCATTAAGGTTATTCTCTGCCTGGTTTCAGGTGATCACTAAAATATCAGGTTGTTGTTGTTAGGTGCCGTCGAGTCGATTCCGACCCATAGAGACCCTGCATAGGGTTTCCAAGGAGCAGCTAGTGAGCTTGAATTACAGACCTTACAGTTCAAATAACCCTGCAGTCTGATGCATTAACCCACAGTGCCACACGAAGACTCCTAAAACATCAGATGGGGAAACGTTAAATTATGACTGACCTTAAGAGCATGTAAGAATAACTTGAATATTGATTAGGAAGCTGAGGATACCATTAGCGGAAAAAAGTACTGTTAGATGGTAATGTTTTCCTTTTTTTTAATCCCATTTTATAATGGGATTAAATCCCCATCTTTTATGTTAAACTTAAACCAAGGTTATAATTTAGCTTTTGCAATATAACAAACTACCCCCAAACTTAGTGATTGGCACAGTGGCCACGGCAATGGGCTCAAGCATAGCAATGATTGTGAGGTTAGCACAGAACGGGGCAATGTTTCCCTCTGTTTTTCATAGGGTCGCTATGAGTCAGTACTGATTCAATGACACCTAACAACAGAAATCCCAAAATTTAGTGATTGAAAACAACTGCCATAGATTTAGCCCATAAGTCTACAGATTAACTATTGGGGCTGCACCCAGCTGGGCAGTTGGTTGCTATTAGTTGGGCTCATGTTTCTAAACTTAGTTGTCTAGTCATCTGCGAGATGGTTGGTCTGGTCCAAGGGAACATGAGCTAGTATAGCTCATCTCAACTCCATCTAGCCTCTCCTCTTCCAGCAACCTAACCCACACTTGTACAAATGAAAGAAGAGGAAGGAGTCCCAAGAGAGAGGGTAGAAATTTGCAAAGTCTCTTGAAGTTTAGCCTTAGAAAATGACACAGCATTGCCTTTGCCAGCTCAAAATTAAATCATATTTAAGCGTATAGAAGTGAACTAATCCCCTTAGTGGGAAGAACTGTGGAATCATGTTCAAAGAGATAAAAATACAAGGATAGGTGGAGAATTGTAGCAACTTTTTGCTGTCAGCTCCACCAAGTGAAGCTTACTTTGAAAGAACCACTTGAAGAGTTTGGCCTGCATCGTTTGGAATGTTGGGGATTCAAAATCTAAAGGCAGAGCTATAAGGGTGAGTTCCATTCCAGATCTGAAGGGTGACTGAAGGCCATAGTGTCAGTATCCTTCAGTCTGTTTCTGAACAGTATGACTGATGTTTTATTAGTAGTATTATTAGTATTATTTTGAGTTTTATTCTACATAGTCTCCTACTCTATCCAGGAACTTCTCATGATCTTTCCCAGTAGTTGATCGTGGATAGGAACATAAAAGGGGACAACATCACTAGACAGGTACGGACAGCATGGAATGATCAACAATTCAAGATCAAAAGAGCAGCATTTTCCAGGGGACATGGTTCAAAGGGGTTGGGAAAATAAATTTCTGATGAAACACTATACAAAAAACTTTGCAATTACTTTGGTGTCGGCCCCTCTGAAAAAGTCACTTAGTGTGGTCTTCAATCTGCATTTCCATATTGACTCCCTGTATAAAACTGTCCTTTCTCAGACAAAGGGACAAGATGACACTTAACAACAACATACTAGAAGGACTCTATCGAAGAAGATCTCCTTCAGGTGAGTTATTTGTGGACTAGAATACTGAGAGATAAATGCAAAGGAGAATATATATGTAATAAAACAGTAGAGATATATGGACTCACTAGAAAAGTCTAGTTGAAGAAATCTAGCAATTGTATTGTGGAAGAATAACAACAAAAAATTTTTTCCATTACAGAATATTGGCATTTGACACCTGTCACTTACAGAGCACACTAATACCAGAGTACAACTCCAGCAGTTAAGTGAGACTTTTATGATCCTTACATATCTTCTCATCCCATACTTTGATATTGAAGCTGGTTAGCAAAATGATTGGCACAAGAGGATTAGAAAAGTGTAGGAGTAGATATTGAAAAAGCCAGAAAATATCAGACAGTGGGTACCTGGCATTGTGCATCCAAAATATGACGATTTCTCACCACCTCTACCACAATAACCTTGTTCTAGGCCTCCATCAACTCTTATGAATTATTGTATTAAACTCCTATCTGGTCTCCCTGCATCTTTCCTTTCTATTTTCTACATAGACAAAGTGATTCTTTCCAAAAGTAATTGAAATCATGTACTCTTCTGCTCAGAATTCCTTTGTTTTTCACTTTTAATAAAAACCAACACTAAACAATGGCCTGTAGGACTGTGACAGATAAAGAGGTGTGCTGTTTATATCTACCTTCAAGAAATAACTTCACATCCAACTGCTAGAAATACAGTTCACTGATAGTCTCTAGTAACAGCACCTCCAAGATCAGCTTGAGCATTTAAGGTCAAATTCTTTGTAGGCACTCCACAACCAATGACTAAATATGATGGAGATATTATCACGTGGCCATTCTTGCCAAATGTAAGATCTCTCTTTTTCTTACCCATAGATCTGGTCAAGACTATGTGAATCTATATCACAGTTAAGGTACACTTCCTAATTCTGTCTCCTTTTCCTCTTACATTTCACAAATGTTAAATTTGCACTGACATTTTCAGGCTTTCCCTAACCAGTGCTGTTTTCCCATCTTAGTTTCTTTCCCATGTATTATACCAATAAATTTCTTACACTCCTAGTTCTGTCACAGCATCTGCTTATTTTAGATCTGACTTTCTGTAGTATTTCTATGACTTTTCTCATACTAGTCTCCAACTCACTCACTCCACTTTACCCTCACTGGGTAGAGTGTGCTACGCCTACTCCTGAATTAGTGCCCTTACACTTTCCATTCCTAATTCCTAGAATATTCTGACCCTAGATATTAGCATGGTTAAATCCTCAAAACCTTCTTCAGAACTTCTATGAAACATAGATTTCCCATTATCAGAGGTAACCACTATGATTCTTAGTAGGTGTGTTCCCTCTAACTCTGCTTGGAACCCCTAGGTAATATAAATGGCTAATATGCTCAGGCTGCCAAACTAAAGGTGGAGGTTTGAGTCTACCCAGAAGCATCTTGGTAAAAAGAGCTGGTGATCTACTTCTGATGGACCAGACATCGGTGACCCTATGGAGCACAGTCTGCTCTGTCACATACAAGGTCATCCTGAGTTGGTATCACTCAGTGGTAACTGGTTCTGGACTTACTCTGCCCATCTTTTTCTCTTTTTCATAATATGTAAGCTAAATGTAAGTTCCCTATGTGCAGGATCTCTATTTTAATCACTGAAGTATCTTAAAATGTTTAGAATATGCTTGCCATATAACTAGGTTTTTATGTTAAATTCCTTCTTCTATGCTATTGCTTTCCAGTTTGAGGCAGGCTTAAACTAAACAAGGAAGAACATTTTAACTGAATAAAAAATAGAAGCTTTAATGATTGACTGTACTGAATTATTATACATAGAAATGACAATCCAGTAGTCAAGGTACTGTAATGCATGGATCAGGAAAAATCAGTAGGATAGCAATATGAAAAAAATATTGAGTTGTTTTCTATTTGCATTCAGGTGAGCTCAGTTAATTCAGCAAGTCATTTCATATACTAAGCGAATACATCTAATACAAGGCTGTGTTACAATGAGGGATATAAACAACAGCAACAAAAAAATCTACAGATACAGAAGATTTGGACTCACCTCCTGAGAAGCTGTAACTAACTGTATGCCTGGGATTGATTTACTTCCTTTCTGAAAATCCGTTTTCTCATCTTCAACCTTCTCATCTCAACTAAACCTTGAGTTTAGTTGTACTAATTCACGGGACTTAGTGTGAACTTAATTAGAAAAATTAAAGATCATGTATAAAATTTCTATGTGGTTATAATGTGAATACTGAAATAAGTGACAATTTTTCTATGATCATCCCCTAACAAACATTTTTGGTTGGTTCAAATGAATATATAGCATGTAAATTTAGCACAATTAGAAAAAGGATATAAAAAGAAGAAGAAATAATAATTGTTTCCTTTATCTGAAGTTACTTTTCTTCTGAGTCACCTTTTGGAATTGTTTGCAAGTCACCTTCATCTCCCTTAGAGATGATAATAGGAAATGAAGAAAACAAATTCTTCTTCTCTTAAAAGTATGAGATTGAATCAACCCCAATCCTTACACATTCATTTAAGTAGAATCATTGAAGGGGTCAAAATTCAATTATATTTTTTTCAATAGGGAAAAATTAAAAAGCAAAATCATTAGTGATGTTATTTGGAAGACATCAATAAAGATGGTGAGCTCCCCCAAACACAATTTATCACCACTATTTAAATAGTGTTTTAATTAAAAGGTAAATTCTAAATTAATGTATGACTGTCACACATTAAGGCAATAAGAATTATTTAAAGAGGAAATAGGTACTTTGAAAAATTTGAAGGTTGAAGAATGGCTATACATTATTTTCTCCTATTCACACTTTGAAAATTGGATGTTTCTGAGTTGATAATAAAGCAAGTAAGAAAAAGAACAAAGAAAAAAATAATGCCTACATTAACTTGCAGCCATTTATTTTTGGCTCTCTGTTACCTTAGTAATAATCTTGAAAGGTACTTAAATCTTGTTCATAACTAAACAGAATTTTATACTCATTATAAAACATAGACACACTATTTCACACATGAATTCTTTTGATAGCTTGATATTTTACTAATATTCACTTCCCTGAACTTAAGCCTAAATGATGTTATGGCAAATAAATGGAAAGACAATCATTTAGTCACTTTGATCAGCTAAGCCCTGGTGTGGTACTGTAGGATAAGCACTCAAACTCAAGGTCGGTTTGAACTGCAAGGTCGGTGGTTTAAACTCACCGGATGCTTCTCAGAAACCCTATACAGGGTGGCTATGTGTTGTAAATGATTTGATGGCACTTAACAACCACAACAACAATCAGGTAAGTCAGGAACTTGGTAGCATAGAGGTTATGCACTGGCCTGTTAACCCACAAGATCAGCAGTTTGAGTTCACGAGCTGCTCCTCAGAAAAAATATGAAGCTTTCTGCTCCCATGAAGATTTACTGCATTGGAAATCCTATATTCATAGGGCTGCTAGGAGTTGTAACTGGTTTGATGGTACACCGTCACCACCACTGGACAATCAGAGTGTATGCATCTGACCAGTTCTCATACCAAATTAACCAGTTGTTGATAGACAGAAACAAACAGCTGTAATAACTTACCTGAATTATTTGGATTTTTAAAAATCAAAATGACACTAATTAGAACAGGTGTTGAATACTTACATTAACACAACTGTGGACCAATCTGAGAACGCACTTCCCAGTGCTAAAAAATGAAGAATTCAGGTAATCGAATTGTTGTTGCTGCTGTTACCAGTTGCTATCAAGTTGGGTCCAACTCATGATGACCCCATGTATAAAGGACATATTATTACATGGTCCTGAGCAAGTCTTCATGACTGATGGTGTGCTTCAGTTTATCATTACATCACTATGTATTTTGAAGTGCCTTCCAATCAGAAGGGGTCAGCTTTCTGCACTGTATTAAACAATATTCTCTTGTCATACTTTGCTTTATATTAGTTAATTTACAGAAGTTTATAGGCCTATCTTCATAGTCTGTCTTAGCCTGAAAGTTCTGCTGAAGTCTGTCCACCAAGGATGACCCCACTGATGTTTGAAATGCAAGTGACATGCATTTAATATGATAGCAAAACAGAAGCCACCACAGTTTGACAAGCTGACAGGCAAATATGAAAAACTGACAAGCAGGTTGTGAAACTGAATTGTTAGAAATGCCAAAATAGCCTGAATTAGATCAAACTGTTTATTTAAAAAAAATCCACAATAACTTTTATAAATGTAATAGATACTATTGAGAAAATAGCAAAGAGAAAACTAACAAAAAGCCATGAAATATTACATATATAGTTTGGAAGCACTTTGAAGAATGTTTATTAACTGATAATATTCCCCTCCCCTGTGGAAAAACAGGGTTTGACAGAATTTATATCTTCAATAGTTCTACTTAGATGATCTTTTGCAGCACTTTAACTTGATTCATTCTCCAAATCCTTAAAGTTAATTAGAGAGACACTAACTTTATTTAATATAAAGTAAAGTTTTAAATACTTTACTCTTTGAAGTTTATCTCTGGTTTCACTCCATCTAAAAGTTATCCTTCTTCATTCTAGCCTACTGATAAGCTTCTAACATATAATGGGCATTGCCCATTACTTGGAATCCTGGAGTGGTGCTTTAGGATAAGCACTGGACTGATAACCACAGGGTCAACAATTGAAATCCATCACTCTTTGGAAACCCTATGCAGGGTTACTATGCATTGAAACTGATTTGACAGCATTTAAAAACAATAATAATCCATCATTTAATGGACTAGGCATTGGGTTATTAACCCAAAGGTCAGTGATTCAAACCTACCAGCTGTTCCCAGGGACAAAGATGAAGCTATTGGCTGCCCTACACATTTAAAATAATGGAAAAACCTAGGTAGAGTCCCTATGAGTCTGAATGGATGCAGTGTTAGTGGATTTGTTTTTTTTTTTTTTTTTATCCATCATTCAAAGGAACCCTAGTGGCACAGTGGTTAAAGTACTCCACCAAAAGAAAGACTGACAGTTCGAACTCACCAACCATTATTCAAGAGAAAGGTGTGGTAGTTCAATTCTATAAAGACTACAGTGTAATAAACCCTATGGGTCAGTCCTACTGTGGCCTATCTATTTGGTATGAGTAAGAATAGAATCAATGGCATGCAATAATAACATCCCTTCACTTATTGGAAAATTATTGTTATTGCTGTTGTTAAGTGCCAACTCATAGCAACCCTGTATAGGATTTCCCAGGTTTTAAAGCTTCTAGGGAACAGAAGTTGTCAAGGACTTCATTCTTTTTGGATCAACTATCAACACTCACGGAAGCAGCAGTCAAGAGGTCAGACAACATATTGCATTAGGTAAATCTGCTGCACAGGAACTTTTTAAAGTGTTGAAGAGCAGAGATGTCAGCTTGAGGACTAAGGTGCACCTGGTCCAAGCCACTGTATTTTCAATAACTTCATATGGATGTGAAAGCTGAACAGTGAATAAGGAAGATAGTAGAAGAATTGATGCCTTTGAGTTGTGGTGTTGGAGGAGAATGCTAAA
>NW_006408882.1:60881-75861 GCF_000296735.1 Chrysochloris asiatica
GTATTGAGAGATTTGTCTTCCAGATCACTGGTTCTGCTTCCATCTCTTCTATTCTACTCCTTTTCCCTTTCAGAGTATTATCTATTTCTGATATTCTGTTATTGAACATTTGGACCTCTTTCTGTAGGTTATTAATTGTTTCTAATGCTGTATCTATCTTATTTGATTGTTCCTATAGCACATTCCTGGCTTCTCCCTTATTTTTCTCAACTCCATTGTAAAGTGTTTTGAAACATTTTATTATCATATTACTGAATTCCTTCTCAGGCATTTCCAAAGCATGCATGCTTTCCAGAATGGCATCCAGGTCTACCTCTAGGTCATTTGTCTCAGACATTTTTATCTTGTTTCTGGACATGTGCTGATATGGTCATCTGCTTTTGCTTCTTGGATATGTTAGTTTTTATCTGGGGCCTTAATATTTAACTGAGTATGTATTTTGGTATTTTTATGTTTTCTGATTACTTCCAGGTAGATGTAATCAGAATGTGGGCTTCCCTTTTCACTCTTCTTATTGCTTAACTCAGAGTAACTTTCACATGTGTTGTCTGCCTACCTGTTTTTGGCAGTTGGTATTGGTTCTTGCCTGGGTTTTGGTGTTTTACTGAGTGTGATTGTAGCTTGAGTATATGGCAGCAGTTTCTGTCTCTTTTTGGGTAATATAGGGAGATAAAGTGTCCCCCAAAGGTAGAAGGGGAAGCGCAAAATCGCACCAGCAAAAAAAAAGAAGAAAAATAACAAAACAACAACAATAAAAAAATCAAAACTAGATTGAATACTGTAGTCTATAATCGCAGAAAAGAGAGAGGAGAGGGAAAAGAGAGAAAAAAACAAATAACTGGTAGCACAGTGGTTACAAATCAGACTGCGAACCACAAAGTCAGCAGTTCAAAACCACCAGCTGCTCCACGGGAGAAAGACAAGGCATTCTGCCCCCGCAAAGATCCACAGCCTTGAAAAATCCTACACAGTCTCGCTATGAGTCGGATCCAACTCCACAGTACACAGCCATCCACCAATATGAGTATGACTTTAATGTCCTATTTTCAGCATTTTGCCTTCAAAGCTGCCTGATAGATTTCAAGATGCCACTGTTGTTATGTTGTACCTCAGGATTTAATTTAATTTTAGGCCTGTTTTGTTTTTGAACTCTCTTTCCCTCTCTACACCCTTGTGCTTAGCTTTTCTGTATTAAAACAACAACAACAACAACAACCAGATCAAGGCCAGTTTTTGGGCTGAAGTGTATCTATGTTCATGCATGGAAGAAGAACCCACCAGTGGTGAGGGTGGGGGCTGTGCACTCACTCAGGCACCCCCTCTAGTCACCAGAATGGAGGTGCGTAAACGGTGGGGGGACAAATGAACAGATACCAAAATAATAATCAGAACAAAGCAAAACCGATAACGCATATTGTCCACCTTTGCTCCGAGGTTCCCATGACATTTTTCTGTGGTGTGTCTGCTCTGCCACTTGGTCTTGCCATTTGTTCTCACCCAAGTAGTTGGCTCTGGTCTGCCAAGCTCAGCAGATTCAAAAGTATGTGATTTCTTACTTTTGCTACAAGTTTCACTAGCTATAAGCCTTCAAACCTTTTAAATATTCCTATCTCTGTTGTTCTGAGTTTTAGAGCTCTGCCCTGGATCTGCTTTCCCTGGTATTCTGTGATATTTCTGATGGAGAATTTCAATTCACCTCCACCCTAGCCACCATCAAGCCCCGCCTCCTCCTTCTCTGATTCTTTTATCCTTCTTTCTGCTTGCTCTTCTATCTTTGTAGTATTGAAAGATTTGTCTTCCAGCTTGCTGGATTCTGGCTTCCATCTCTTCCATTCTACTCCTCTCCCCTTTCATTGTATTGTACATTTTCTATATTTTATTATTAATAATCTGGACCTCTTTTTGCAGGTTTTGAATTGTTTCCAATACTGTATCAATCTTGTTTGAGTGCTCTTGCAGTACTTTCCTGACTTCTTCCTTGTTTTCCTAACTCATTTTCAGAGCATTTAAATTGTTTCCATATCATTATTCTGAATTCCTTCTCAGGCAAATCCAAAAGCTGCTCTTCCTCTTCCTGGAAAGCCTTTGTTTGTCTCTAGCTCATTTATCTCAGTTACACTTTTCTGTTTTTGGATATGTTTTGTTGTGGATATTTATTTTTTTTTTTTTTGTCATTTCCAGTAGTTTTGTGGGTTTTTAATGCTTAAATGGATATTTGTTGCTGTGTTATTAAGCTTACTGTGTGTCTCCTGTTGGATATGATTAGGAGATAAGCTTCCCTTTTCTCATGTGATGCTTAGTACTTGTTGGCTCTTGTCTCAAAGGTGGAATATTATGGGGTATGCTTGTAGCTTGTCTATATGAGCACAGTTGCTGTCTCTTCTTGGGTAATGTAGGGAGAAAAAGCTCCCACCTCCAGTAAAATGTGTAATCAAAAGCAGAAGCAATATAAAAGCAGAAATTAAAACCACCACTTTGAAACAAAAATAAAACTGTGGCCGACTGTCCAGTTGCCTTCCTACACAGGCATTTTGTGTGCACCGTAGAAGCCTCCAGCAGTGGGTGACATGTCCACTCACTCAGGTCCCTTCTCTAGTCACCACCATAGAGGTGCACAGATAGATACTGAGCAGTTAATGGGAGAAAGATTGTCTACTATTTCTGTCTCTGAAGGTCAGTTAGGTATCTGTGTGTGCACAGCATAATTCTCGAAATAGTTTTGTCCTTTTATTTTGTGGTTTTATAGATTGTTCATATGGTTTGTCTGTCAGGCCAGACCAGTTTTTTCTTACTGGATAGGCCAGATTAAAGGGTCCCATACAAGTCAACTTTATGGCTGGGCCCCAGAGGCAGAAGTCATAAGCAGCCACCAAAGAATTTCCCCTTGGGACCAATGGGACTCTTTCTCTCTGTGCCATGGGAAAATTATGGGCTTAATGCTGGGCTTTTTTAGGGGTGTGTGCACCCACCCACCTGAAGGTTTCCAGGATGGACAAAGCAGGTGTGACAGGAAAGAGGAAGAAAAAATATGTAGAATCCCCCCATACCTCCTTTTACAAATTTCACTGTCCTGCTTTTAGTGCCAGTTCACTGTGCAGGTCTTGCTGTAGCCCCACCCTCTGAACTCTGCCCAGGAGGATGGCCACAGAGGGAGTCCTGTGTCTCAACTGATTCCTAAATCACAATATTTTCCTTTATACTGTGATTTTTCCACTGACAGGTGCAGGAAACTGATGCCTTGTACCTTATGCTAGATCCAGAGCTCTGGTGCTGTTCTGTGAAAGCAACTTCTCTGGGTTTACAGCCCTTCCCCCATTGAGCCTGCCCTACCTAACTCTGCTCTGCTGCAGCCAAAACCGGAAGTCCCGCAGTGATTCTATTTTGTGAAAAGTTATTTATAGAAGCTTTTAAGAGAAAAGGTGCTGCTTAGGTGTGTTAGCATTAATCTTTCTTTTTTTCCTTTCATAAATGCTGAGATTGGAGAAGTAAACATAAAAAATAGGCATCTCTTCAGATTTGATTTTTTACTTTTTCTTTAGGATCTCTGAAACTTAGCCTATTTCAAAGTGACTGTGGTCATAAAATAATATGTTTGTCAAGAATCTACATACTTTTAAAAAGATTGATGGTTTATAAATGAATTAAAAAGAAGGGTTCTGAACAGAGAGATAATGTATAAGATGTAAAAGAAAATTAAAATATAAAATATGGTGGCCACATTAAAAAAATTCTCAAAATTATGATAATGCATGAAAGAATGTTGAAACTCTAAAAAGCCAGAAACTTCTGGCTTGACAAACTGCTGGCTTTGTCATTAAGGCATTATTTTAAATGTCATCCATTTCTCTAAACTCCTAATTAGGTCCAGTATATCAATATTATCCATGTTAAGGTGGTTGGTTAATAAAGCTGAACTTTAGAGATTAAAAAATAATCATTGGAAATTACTCTGGGAGCTCTAATGATGATAATGATGGAAAAAATGAAGGTATCCACATGCTATGAGAAATGTTTCCTTTTCAGACAATGGCTCAGGATCAGGTCACTTTTAGATTTTCAGAATTCTTCCATTCTAAAAGTAATAAGTCTATTCAATTTCCAATAACAGGAATTTATAATGAAGCACTCAACTGATTAAGAATGAAGGGAAGGAGTACATTGACTGTCTTCCCTTTTCTTCTCTTCATTTCTTCCTGGCTTTGGTGGTTCTGCCAGTATGTGGAATCACCGTCTATGGCCCTGCTTACCCTGTCAAATGACTTTCTCAGAATCTGTGTTTGTTCTGGAATACTGGCTAGGAGAATCCTAAAGTGTCAGCTACTCAATGAGACCGACTTTGGGAGCTTTGGAGAACTGCATCCATATTTTGAATTAGAAGGTCAATAGGTGGTGTTTTGAAGTTTAAATAAATATTCTATTATACTATTTTTGATAAGGAAATCTGTTTAAAATTTTCTCATAAGTGTTGGTATTTTGGGATTGGTATCAGGGCACATTACTCAATAAACAAGGTAAGCACAGTCTCATTTGTGCATACTTTCAAGTAGGTACTAAATAGTTTCACATGTTTTTCATGACCTCGTGTGGTGAAACCCATAAGAAATTATCCATGACAGTTTCGTAAGAAAGCAAAAGAAACTCTGTATTGACCTTACTTACTGTCAAGAATTGTCATTTTGAAAAGATACTTTGATTTTTTTTAGGAAAGTGCTGTGAAATTGGGAGAGAGATGGGTGGCAGTCATATGTAGAAGCAGTATGTTTGGTGTGGTGAAAAAATGCAAACCTTTTGACAACAGATTAGTAAGTAAGCACAAATAAGCCTATGCTTACCTTGCTGATTCAGTAATTGTATACTTACTGGATTGTCAATGAATCTACTTCAAGTTAGCTGGTTTATTTATTTATTCATTTGCTTATTTATTTTTAGTGTGTCAAATACACATGCAACAAATTGTTTACCTTTTCAATATGTTTTACATGTATAATTCGGTGGCATTAAATATGTTTGTCATGATGTTCCATTATTACAGTACACATTTTCCAAATTTTTCTAGAACCCTTAACAAAAGTAAGCAAACTATTCTTTAGTTAAAATAAATAAGATTTTATGGTGAGTATTTAACATCTGGATTCCTGGTGTGGTGCTGCGGTTTAATATGCTGGACTGCAAAGTCGTCCTGTACTTCATTGTTGATGGATAGAGCTCATCATTTGCTCCTCAGAAACCCTATACAAGGTCATTATGTGTCAGACAAATGCAACAGCACTCAACAACACAACATATAGTTTTCAGATTATTTTTACATTGACTTTTTAAAATAAATTATACAACTTTGAAATGTGAAATTAAGCAAGTATTGCACATCACTATCACTATACATAATCCATTTAAGATTACTTCAGATAGTATCTAAAAGCAGACCAGAATCAAGGAAACAAGACAATAAGTCCTTCTTCATACACCACAGAGAAAACAACTTGAAAAATAAGACTGTTGGCTTAACTGTGCCATATGTTTCCATCCATCTGCGGATTTCTAAAGTTGTGGTAATCAAAAAGTTTTTATCAAACATATATGATACATGCTGTTGTTGTTGTTGTTAAATACTGTCCAGTTGGTTCCAACTCATAGTGACCTTATATATGGTTTCTAAGTTTGCAAATCTTTGTGGGAACAGAAAGCTTCATCTTTCTCCTGCAGAGCAGCTGGTGGGTTCAAACCACCAACCTTGTGGTTCAGAGTCAATTGTTGATCATACAGAGCCACCACTTTCCCCACAAATATTAGATGATAGTTATTAATATATGCAAAATTACACATATGTAAGATGATTTTTTAAATCCATTTGGCAGTTAGATCATTTAAATCTCAGGTATTCTGAACCTGAAACAAACATCTTTGAAATAACTAATTCAGTGATTAAGCAATTGCAATGGTAACCAAGAACCTCATAGCCATGTATTCTCAGACTCACAATACTGTGTAATATCTAAACTTTATAGGGTCTTCTCTCCACACTAACACAAGATTCTGCCACATCACACATTATTTTAAATGACAGTTGACTTTCTAATTGTGGTGATGGGGAATTTGGCAGCAATCATGGGTGATGGCTACATAATGTAATTAATATTCTGGACAGTATTGAATTGCACACCTGAAAAAAATGTTCATTTTGCAAATATTTTTATTTATATTTTACAACAATAAAATTAAAAGCCATGGCAGTACTCTTCTCTATTTTTGTGTATACATGTGATGCCAACTGATTACAAAATCAAAGGATACAATAAGATTTCTAAAGAAGAACTAGTACACCTGATAGTATACATGGTGGCTGTTACTGTAATTGCATTGAATCCTTTCTTACCACAAATACTCATATCCCATATTATTTAATTCTAGTTTATTTCATCATAAACTATTTTTAAATGTGTATTATATCATGTGTATCCCATGATAAAATAAAAGTATGTTATCATACTATCCAAAAATGTATGAATGACGTTGCTATTGTTAGCTCATGTTGTGTCAATTCTGACTCATAGTGAACCTATGCACAACAGAATGAAACAGTCTGGTGTTGTATCATGTTCACACATGTTGTTATACTTGAGCACATTGTTGATGTCACTGTACCAATCAACCTCATTGGGAACTTTCTTTTCTTCCATTCTTCCTTCCTTCCTTCCTTCTTTATCTTCCAGTTAACTAATCATGATGCCCTTCTCTAGAGACTGGTCTCTCCTAATAACATGCCTCAAGTATGAGAGACAAAGTCTCACTATCCAGGCTTCTAAGGAGCATTTTGGCTGGACTTCTTCCAACAATAATTAGTTGTTTCTTAGTCCTCAAATGCACGATGCTTTAAGGAGGTCAAAAGAGGCAAAGAAACTGAATAGAAAATTTCAAAGGGTAGCTCAAGAAGATAAAGGCAAATGTTATGAAATATGCAAAGATCTGGAGTTAGAAAACCAAAAAGGAAGAACATGCTCAGCATTTCTCAACCTGAGGGAATTGAAGAAAAAAATCCAAGTCTCAATATGCAATATTAGAGGATTCTATGGGAAAAATGTTGAGCAATGCAAAAAGCATTTTAAAAAGATGGGAACACACAGAGTCACTGTACCAAAAAGAAATGGTTGATATTCAATTATTTCAAGAGTTAGCATATAATCAAGAGCCAATGATACTGAAGAAAGAAGTCCGAGGTGCTCTGAAGGCATTTGGCAAAAAACAAGACTCATGGAATTCATGGAATACAAATTGAAATCTTTCAACAAACTGATGTAACACTGGAGGCACTCACTCATCTATGACAAGACATTTGGAAGATAGGTAGCGGTCTTCCAATAGATTGGATGGTATCCATATTTTGACCATTCCAAAGAGAGGTGTTCCTTTTTGTTGGAATTTTCTGTTCAGCTATTCTACCTCCTCATTTTTTCCTTTAGCATCTCTACATTAGAGGGCAAGTTTCAGAGGCTCTTATGATATCCAATGTGGTCTTTTCCTTCTTTCTTGTCTTCTTAGTGACTGCTTGCTTTCTTTCTGTATGATATTCTTGATGTCATCCACAACTTTTCTGATTTTTGATAATTAGTGTTGAATGCATCAAATCTGTTCTTCAAATGATCTCCCAAATCAGGTGGAATCAAGGCCATAGATTGGCTCTCATGAATTTGTTTTAATTTTCTTCAGCATCAACTTGAAATTGCAAATGAAAAATTGATGGCCTGTTCCATAGTCTGCCCTTGTCCTATTTTGGCTCATGATATGGAGTTTTTCCACCATCTCATTCCACAAATGTAATCAGTTTGGTTTCTGTGTATTTCTTCTAGTGAAATAGTTCATAGTCATCTTTTATGTTGTTTAAACAAGATTTTATAATGATTATGTCATTTATCTTGCAAAATTCTATTATGTGATCACCAGCATTGTTTCTATTACCAAAACTATATTTTTTTTAACTACTGATCTTTTCTTTTTGTTTCCAACTTTTGCATCCCAATCACCAGTGATTATCAATGCATCTTGATAACATGTTTGATAAATTTCAGACTGAAGAAGATGATGGTTGTGGTTGTGGTTGTTAAGTGCCGTCAAATCAACTCGTACCCATAGTGACCCTGTGTAGCGTTTCAAGGAGTGGCTGGTGAGCTTGAACCACAGACCTTGTGGTTCAAACAGACTTTGCAGTCCAGTACCCACAGTACCACAGGCTTTAGTGGTCAGTGTGTAAATTTGAAAAAGAGTGATATTAACTGGCCTTCTTTCTAACCATATGGATATTATCCTCTTATAGACTACATTATGTTTCAAGAAAGATCTTGGAAGTTTCTTTTGGTGAAGAATGTGATTCTATTAGTCTCTCATCTTCATAAGGGTTTTTTGTGGCTAAACATTCTGAAGTAGTTCACCTATCCTTTTTCTTTGTCTGTATTAGTCTGTAAGCTCAGATGAAACTTGTCCACTATTGGTGACCCTTCTGGTATTTAAAATACTGGCAGCATATCTTCCAACATCACAGCAACACAAGCCACCACAATACAACAAACTGACAGACAAGTGGCAGACCATCAGATTAGGAAATCCACATTCAGGCTCTGTGTGTGTGTGTGTGTGTGTGCAGAAAGAGAAGTATAGATGCAAGGACAAATGAAAGAAGAGAAAAAGCAAATGATCTATATGTTTCCTCAAAAGTTCTCTAAAATTGCTTGATCATAACTTCATGAATATTACCAGATGTTCTGTTGATCTGCATCATCTGCATTATATGTTCTTTTTGTGCTTGACAGTGAAATTTGGCCTCTCAGTCAAGTTGTCACATGCATGACCTGATATCAGAGTGCTATTAGTTATAGGGCTGCTACTGCTGCTTATGTGTTCTGTAGAATTTGTTTCATGGTGACCTATAAGGTTTCTGAAACTCTAAATCTTTATGGGTTCAGAAAGCCTTATCATTCTTCCGTGGAGTTGCTGGTAGATTCGAGCTGCTTACCTTACAATAAGCAGCCCAACACATAATCTATTATGTGATCAGGGCTATAGTAAGATGATCTAACATTTGTCCAGTAAAGCTAAGCTTTCATTGCTGAGAACTCCAGCACAATATTCATTTTGTTGCAGAGGATCAGAAGCTGTGGATTCTTTTCCCAGTGCAGAAAAGAATTTAGTAATTTGTATTAGAGTTATGCTTATTTTCTTGTAAAAACTATGTGGCCCCCAAAATGCCACACATTTTGATAATTTGTCTTAATCTGCATAAATTGAGCTGGAAGAAGTAATTAGTCATTGTTGTTGTTGCTATGCACTATTGAGTTGGTCCCAATTCATAGCAACCCTGTATAAAGTGTCCCAGGATGTACATCTTTATAATACCAGAAAGATCCCTCTTATTCTCATGGAGCTGCTTGTGGATAAATACCAATAACCATGCAGTTAACAGCCAGGAGCATAACACACTACTCTACCAGTGCTATGGTGTCAGTTCCAACTCATCATTGAGACATATAAAATGGTAAAAGTTCATTTTGGACCTGGCTCAAGATTTTCCAGATTCTTCCATTTTAATCAATCCATTTTCAGAAAAATCCCTTTTAACTTCCAACAGGTGTTGCAACACAACAGGTAGGAATTTCACAGCATATTATAATTATTCTGAAATGATCCTAATGTTGTTTCAATACAAATAAGCTGTTTCAATTCACTTTTTAGAAACAGCTGTTTCTAGCAGATTTAAGTCCTGACTCTCAGATCAGGATATCTAAATCTGTACAGAAAATACAAAGTTTAGTTAAACCTTGCATCAAATTGAAAAAAAAAAAAAATGAAAACAACAATTTACTTTAAGAGTTCAGGATTCATTTGATTAGGTTATCTTCTTTCTCTCCATTGTTAACTTGTCTCTTTCCAGCCCTAGGCCTACAATGTTGGCTGTCAATATTGAGAGTTGTCAACAGCCTTGCCTACTGACCTTGGATTTATTTGCCCCTGAAGTCAGGAGACTGCTGTCTGATCTGCCAACATTGGGTTCATCAGCCCCTTAACTAAGTGAAGAAGATGAATCCAGCCTGACATTTGACCCATGGACTTGGAACCTGCCCACATCTATTACTGTGAGAGTCATTTCCTTTATACCACCTCTCTCTCTCTCTCTCTCTCTCTCTCTCTCTCTCTCTCTCTCTCTGTTTCTGATGTTGTTGTTAAGTGCTATGTACTTGATTCCAACTCATAGTGACCCTATATAGTGTTTCTGAGATTTGTAAACCAACATTGGAGCAGAAAGTCTCATCGTTCTACCAATATGTAGCCTGGTATGGCACTGCAGGATAAGCACTGGACTGCTAAATGCAAGATCTGTGGTTCAACCCAACAACGACTCCAAAGAAACCCTATACGGGGTCGCTATAAGTTGGAATTGACTCAACAGCACTAAAAAAAACAACATCAATATTTATTGTTGTAAAGTGCTGTCAAGTCAGTTATAATTCATAACAACCCTGAATAATGTATCCAAGGAGAAGCTGGTGAGCTTGAACAATACTCATTTGTCAGTTTGTTGTACTGTGGTGCTTGTGTGTTGTGATTCTGGAAGCTCTGCTACAGGTATTTTAAATACCAGGAGGGTCACCCATGATGAACAAGTTTCAGATGAGCTTCCAGACTGAGACAGACTAGGAAGAAGGAAAAACAGACTTACTTTAGAATATTTAGTCACTGAAAGCTTTATGAATAGCAGTGGAACATTCTTGGCACCAGAATATTGAATTTTGAAATATGATGAATAGCACCAGAATATTGTCAGATATAGTGCTAGAAAATGATCCTCTCAGCTTGGAACACACTCAAAATATGACTGAGTAGAGTTGACCATGATGCAAATGGAGTAAAGCCCTCCGGACTTTCATTTACTGATGGAGCACAACTTGAAATGAAAAGAAACAGCTGTAAACATCCATTAATAATCAGAAAAATGGAATGTACAGAAGTATGAATCTAGAAAATTGGAAATTGTCAAAAATGAAATGGAATACAAAAACATCAATATCCTAGGCATTAGTGAACTGATATTGGCCAATTTGAATATAACAATCTCAAGGTTCACTATACCAGCAATGACAAATTGAAGCTGAATGGTACCACATTCAACATCATAAAGAACATACCAACATCTTTCTCAACACTGTATGTGATAAAATAATATCCATATGCCTACAGGGAAGACCAGATCCTGGTGTGGTGCTGTGGGTTAATGGGATGGACTTAAAGGTCAGTTTGAATTGCAAGGTGAGTGGTTCAAGCTCATCAGTCACTCTTAGAAACAGTATGCAGGGTCTCTACAAGTCAGAACCTACTCCAGGACACTTAACAACAACAATAACAACAGCAACAGGGAAGGCCAGTTAATGCCACTATTATTCAATTTTATGCAACAGCCACAAAAACCATTGAGTATGGAATAGAAAAAATTTACCAACTTCTTCAGTCTGAAACTAATCAAACATGCAAGCAAGGTATATTGATAATTATTGGTGATTGGAATGCAAAGGTTGGAAATAACAGTATTTGGAAAATATGGCCTTGATGCATCACATGATAGAATTTTGTAAGACTAATGACTTTTTCATTGAGACACATTTTTTAAACATGAAAGATGTCTTTACTCATGGACCTTACTAAATAGAATACACAGAAATCAAATTGACTACATCTGTGGAAATAGATGGTGGAACAGCTGTATATCATCTGTCAAAACAAGGCAATGAGCAGACTGTGAAACACATCCTCAATTGCACATTTGCAAATTCAGGCTGGAGATGAAGAAAATGAAAACAAGTTCATGAGATCCAAAATATGACCTTGAATTTATCCCTCTAGACTTAGAGGCCATTTCAAGAACAGATTTGATACATTAGACACTAGACCAAAGACCATAAGAATTGTGAGAAGAAAGCAAAAGTTTATTAAGAAGACAAGAAAGAAAGAAAAGACCAACAGGGACGTCACAAGAAATTCTGAAACTTTCTCTCTAGTGCAGTGATGCTAAAGCAAATGGAAGAAATGTGAAGATAAAGGAGGTAAACAGAAAATTTCAAAAAGTAACTCACAAAGACAAACTCAAGTATGATAATGAAATGTGTAGAAACCTAGAATTAGAAATACAAAAGGGAAGAACACATACATTATTTCTTAAGCTGAAAAAATTGAAAAAACTTCATGCTTCGACATGCAATAATGAAGAATAGTATGAACAAAATACTGAATGATACATAAAGAATCAAGGAACATGGAAAGAATACCAAGATTCACTGTACCAAAAAGAAATGGTTGATGGTCAACCATTGCAAGAGCTAGTATGTGATCAAGAACCAATGATACTGAAGGAAGAAATCCAAGGTGAATTGATAGCATTGGCAATGAACAAGGCTCCAGAGTTTGATGGAATACAAATTGAAATCTTTCAACAAAATTATGCAATACTTGAAACACTCACTCATCTATGCCAAGAACTTTGGAAGACAACTACCTTGCCAACTGATTGGATGAGATTGATATTTGTGCCCATTCAGAAGAGAGACGATGCAATGAAATTCATAAATTATCAAGCAATATTATTAATACAACATGCAAAGTAAAACTTTACTTAAGATAATTCAAAAATGGCTGTAACAGTACATTAATAGGGAACTTCCAGAGTTCAAGCAGAATTAAGATGAAGATGTGGAATAAGGGATACCACTGTTAATATCAGATTGGTCTTGATTAAAAACAAAGCATATCAGAAAGATGTTTTGTTGTTGTTAAATGCTGTCAAGTTGTTTCTGTCTCATAGTGATGCTATATAAGGTATCCAAGGAGTGGATGTGAGTTTGAACTACTGACCTTGTGGTTCAAATCTACCTTGCTGTCCAATGCTTTCTCCTGCCTATGCATTATTGACTACACAAAGACTCTTTCAGTGCAGTCATGGAGACTATTTTCTTCTGTATGATGCAGGTAGGCCAATGGTTAAGCACTCAGCGGCTAACTGAAATGTTAGTTACTTGAACCCATGGCCCTCTTACAGCAAAGACTTGATGATCTTCTCCTATAAAGATTACAGACTAAAAAACCTGTATGGTAAAATACACTTTGTGGAATACAACAAGAGAGATCATTAACTTAAGTTCAGGAAGGGCCATAATCCAAACCCACATGCATATTCATTCACACAACTGTTAGTGAACCCATAGGACACAGTTGAACTTCTCCATATGATTTTTAAGGCTGTACCAAGAGCAGGTGGCCTCTTACTTCTCCCATGAAGCAGCTTGTGCCACCAGGGTTCCTTTCAGGAAAGATACATACATTTGTTCAAATGATTTCTTCCCAGATATTCCCTGTATATATAAAATGTATTTGAGGATCTATTCTATATACAGATTTCCCTTAACAAATGAATAACCACACTTGGTTCATGGATATTCCGTAAAGCACAAAGACTACCTTCTAGTTTGGCTTATAGGCTTTACATCTCAACCCACACAGAAAGAAAGCCATCCCACACTCCACTCCTAAAACTTAATCTAATAAAACCCTAGATATCAATAAAGCCTCAATTCTTAGAAAGGAAAATAACTACATTGTTTATTCTTTCTTCTACTATATCTGAGAAATATGAAGCGCTCATTGACAGTGCTTGTAAACCATAAAAATAATTTCAAAAACGGGAATGAGTATTCTGTTCTTGATTGAATAAATAACTTATAAGGATTCCTACATTGAAAACAGTCTCTCACTGGCACGATACCAAGCATAATACAGAAGATTACATGTGTATTTGGAAGTCTGTTTACCTGAGAATGTATGTTCCCAGTAGAGGAGGCCCTTTCCTGAATCCATCTGCTGAGACTTTTTGGTGACTGTCTGTTGAATGACCTGACCTACTATTATAATCAGCCTTAAGAGTACTTTTAGATAAAGAGTTTAATTTTTCCACATAAGGAAGGAATTCTCCTACTAGTTGATTGAAACACATGGAATCCCATGTGGTTCAGTGTCGAACTTGCCTCATAAGGCTTTCAATAGCTGAATTAGAACACCATGGCTTTCTTTTGGGGTAACTCTGAGTGACCTCTCAAACAACCAACCTTTCAGTTATCAGCTAAGCACATCAATCATTTACATTTAAAGGTGTTTATAGATATGAAATTGTAGCTAACTTGTTCCATGCAATTTATTTCCAAGATAGTCATTTACTATGTTAAATATTTCACACAAAAAAGACAAAGTTGTTGTTAAGAACCATTGAGTTGGTTCTGAGTCATAAAGATCCAGTATATGGTTTCCAAGGACCAGTTGGTGGATTTTAATCATTGACCTTGCAATTAACAATCCAAAGCTTACCCTACTGCACCACATCAGGACTCCAAAATCACATTAAACTTTCAAAATTTGGATGTTTCCAGCAGACCTTTTAGAAACTATACAGTATTCTTTTATGATGACAAGCTATGGACAGATATAACTATAACAAGAAGAGCTCTTTACTGAACCATGGATATGGATATATATATTCTTAAAAACTTTAAGTGAAAGGTCTTGGGAATATTTCAGCCTTTATTTTTATCATGTAACTGTGAGTGGTTCTTCAACTAAGAGCATTTTCTCCATCCTATGTCAGGGGAGTGAACATTCAGCCCATAGGCCATATGTTGGCAGTATGTTGTAGATTCACAAAGACCCTGCATAGGATTGCTGAGGATATAAATCATTATGGGAGCATAAAACCTCATTTTTCAGCTGCAGAGCAGCTAGTAGTTTTGAACTGCTAACGTTAATGTTAGCATCCTGATATTATGTAAGCACTACACCACCAGACCAATTTGTTGTTAGGTGCCATTGAGTCTGTACAGACTCATAGCAACTTTATGCATAGCAGAACGAAAACACTGCCTGATCCTGGGCCACCCTCATTATTGTTGACACACTTGAG
>NW_006408882.1:76851-77696 GCF_000296735.1 Chrysochloris asiatica
ACATCAGCAATGATATCGCTCTTTCCATAGCCTCTTCAGAATCCGGCTTGAACCTCTGGAAGTTCTCTGTCAATGTATGCTTGAAGACATTTCTGTATTCCATTTAGTAAAAATTTACTTGCATGGGATATCAAAGAGATTGTCCGAGGATTTCTGCATTCTGTTGGGTCACCTCTCTTTGGAATGGACACAAATATGGATCTCTTCTAAATAGCCAGCCAGATAGTTGTCTTCCAAATTTCTTGGCAGAGATGAGTGAGTGCCTCCTGTACCACTTCACTTTCTTATAAGATTTCAATTTTTATCCCACCAATTTCTGGTGTCTTGTTCTTTGCCAATTCCTTCAATGCACCTTGGACTTCCTCCTTCAGTATCATTGGCTCTTGATTGTATTCTACTTCTTGAAATGGTTGAATATTAACCATTTGCTTTTCGCACAGTGACTCGGTGTATTCCTTCCATCTTCTCTTGATGCTTTCTGCATCATTCAATAATTTGCCCAGAGAATCTTTCAATAATGAAAGTCCAGGCTGAATTTTTTCTTCAGTTTCCCCTAGCTTGAGAAATGCTGAGCGTATTCTTCCTTTTTGGTTTTCTGATTCCATATCTTTGCCCATTTTGTTGTAATATTTGGCTTTATCTTCTCGAGTTGACCTTTGAAAATTTCTGTTCAACTCTTGTACTTTCTCATATCTTCCATTTGCTTTAGCATATCTAAGCTGAAGAACAAGTTTCAGTGTCTCTTCTGACATCCATTTTGACCTTTTCTGTCTTTCTTGCCTTCTTAATGACTTTTTGCTTTCTTCCTGTATGATATTCTTGATGTCATCCCACAACTCTTCTGG
>NW_006408882.1:78108-82012 GCF_000296735.1 Chrysochloris asiatica
TTTTTTCTCCATGGGCTTACTCCATTTACATTATCATAGTCAACTCTACTTTGCAGAGGCAACTCTTCTCCAGTTGCATTTTGAGTGCCTTCCAACCTGAGGGGCTCATTTTCCGGCATTATATCTGACAGTGTTTCTCTGCTATTTATAAGTTTTTCAGTGACTAAATATTCATAAGTAGTTCATCACTCCATCTTCCTAGTCTATGTTTGTCTGGAAGCTCTTCTAAACCTGTCCACCACAGGTAACCCTGCTGGTATTTTACATACCGGTGGCATAGCTTTCAGAATCACAGCAACTCACAAGCCACCACATTATAACAAACTGGCAGACAAATGTTGGACCAGAACAACTTAAGACCCTAGCAATAACTTGTTCTGGCCCTGCCAAGGCATCCACAATTCTAGTCATCACATAAGGGTTGAGTTTATTTAATAATTGATCAAATGTATCAGGCTAATTTTTATGTTGATAATTTTTTATGGCTTACAAATGGTGTTATAAATTTTGGCAGAAAAAATTCCCTACCCCTGCCTATGTGCTGGAGTCCTGCTATAGCACTGTAGTATAAACACTGAACTTCTGACCACAAGATTGGCAGTTCAAATCTACCAACTACTCCTTTGAATCCCTATACAGGGTCAGTATGAATCAGAACAGAGTTGACAACACTTAATAACAACAACAACAACAAGTGCTATAAGTCAGTAACCACTTATCTGACCCAATGGTATTGTTTTTTGACCAGTGACTACTGTATCACAATTGCTAGCTGTCGTTAGTAGAACTTTACAATACAGAGTTAAAAACATATGTAAGGTTTATCATTTTCTGTTTCTATGTAAAAATATATAATTATACATTTTATTAAAAGAAAATACAGATTTTCTGAAAATGTATAGCAGAGAAACCTAATACAGATCACATAGCTAAGATTAAAGCTGGCGAATGAGTATAACTTCAACAGACAAGAATACAGGAATAAGTACTTAGGGTAGTAGATATAGTGCCAGAGAGAAATCGATATAATTAAAAAGCTGAATGTTAAAAAAATCTTTTGGCTGAAGTTTAATAAATGAGGCTGTAGTAGTTGAGGAATCCTGGTGCCATGCTGCAGGATAATGCACTGGACTGCAAAGTCAGTTTGAACCACATGGTCAGCAGTCCAATCTCATAAGCCACTCCTTGGAAATCCTAAACGAGGTCACAATGAGTTGAAACCAACTCAATGGCACTTAACAGCAAAAACAACATATTAGTTAAGCTAAGTAATCTTAGATACTCTTAGCTCAGGAAGGGAAAAGAAATTGATAATATCTACATAGTCTCACCACAAATTGGAAAAAAGATAAACTATGTAGGTGACACATCTTATAAGTCTTCTAGTACACTATGATACTGAATGTTATCTAAGGAAAAATGGAAAACAAAGAATGATTTGAATCAACAGAGTGATATAACTCAATTTGCCCTTTTAAAAGATAAATTACTCTGTGTGGTGGTGGTGCTAAGCGTCATGGAGTTGGTTCTGACTAATAGTGACCCTGTATAGGGTCTTTGAGGAGCAGCTAGTGGGTTTGAACCACTGATCTTCTTCTTCAAACAAACCTTGCAATGCAGTGCTTATCCTACAACACCACACCAGGACCCTAAATAGAGGAGGGTTTGAAAACAAAATTTGGGACTTATTGTCCTGTTGTATTTGTTAGTTGCTGTCTATTCAGCCCCTAACTTTGGGTGATCCCATGAACAATGGAACTAAATAAATGCCACTGAAACCTGTTCAGCCTGTCTACAACACTCAAGCCTCTGCTGACAGGTGGGAGGCAGTGCATAAGATGTATTGTCCAGGAATGGACCCATATCTCCCTTTCATACCAATAACTGTAGTCATATTGTACATTAAGAAAAGGGAAAGGGAGGAGGGGATGTAGCTCTGACACTTTATTTTTCCTCCATGAGGAGAATAGTGGTGCAGTACATGCAGCTTAATAGTAGCTACTTATTGGACTAATTTTGGAAAGAACACAAATAGTCTACATTTTATTTCCAGAACTTTTTTTTTTTTTTCCAGTGTGTGAAAAACTGTAAGTGGATGGATGAGTCAAAGGATAAGTTCTGTGAGTCACTGGGGAATAAAGAATAGAAATGCCAATTTCAGTCTCTAGTAACTGACAGTTTTGATAAACATTTATTAAACAAGACTATCTGTACCATAACATGTAGCAGGATGAAAATGCAATGCTGAATTCTCCCTTCATTTATAGGTACTGATTATGAAAACTTAAATAAGTAAGTTATCAGAGACCATTCTTAAGGCATTTTTTGGAGTGTGGGGAGGGAGAAGGGAACTAATAATTTTTTTTTTTTTTTTGTAGACAATTTTAATTTTAATGACATGATATATATTACCTGATGTAACAGTAAAAGCATGATTGCTACCCAAAACATTGGCAGTTTGAACCCACCAGCTACATTGTCTGCCTTTGTAAAAACAACAGCCTTTGAAATCCTGTGAAACAGCTCTACTCTGTCCAACATGGTCACCGTGAGTCAGAATCCACTCAGTGACAAGAAGTGTGGCTTCTTTTGGTTTTGCTTTTTAGTGGATTTTTTTTTTTTTAATGCCTTTTTTTTAAAACAGTCTTACCAGCAGTGTAGGAGGGTCCCATACTTCTCAAATGCTATTCAGAATTTGTTGCTTTCTGCTTTTTTTGAACTTTGCAATCAATGCTTGGGTCCGATAATATCTCATTGTTGTTTAGATTTGCATTCTCTAATGGATGCTGCTCTATGAGATAAAGGTGAAGCCTTCTATTTTCACACAGATTTATAACCATGGAAAGTCTATATAGGGTTGATAAGAGTTGTAACCAACTTGACAACACTTAAAAACAACAATAAGCATTTCTTCATGTATTTGTTGGTCACTGTAATATCTTCTCTGGTGAAGTGTCTGTTCATTTTGAAATTCTGTACTCTGCCCATTTTTAAACTGGATTATTTGTCTTCTTATTGAGGCGTTGAGTATTGTATAAATTTCAGACAGCAGTCCCTTACCTGATATGTCATTGCCCAAATATTTGCTAACTCTGAGCTCTCTTTTTACTATTTTGATGAAATCTTTTGATGTCTAGTCATTAGGAGGTCCCTGTCATCTGTTTTGTCTTCTGCTGTTTGTGTGTTTTCAGTTATGTTTGATAATGATTTATGCCATGAATCAGAGCATGTAAGTTTGTCCCTATTTTTACATTGATAATCTTTACAGTTCTATGTTTTACACTTAAGTCTTTAATGGATGTTAGTTCATCTTTATATATAGTGTGGGAAATGGGTCTTGTTTCATTCCGCAAATTGATTTCCAGTTTTGCCAGCACTATTTGTTGAAGAGACTATCTCTTCCCCATTTAATGTGTTTCAATCTTTTGTCAAAGATCCAATAAACATAGGTGGATGGATTTACTTCTGGGTTCTCAACTACCTTCCATTGATCTATGTTTCTTTCATTGTACCAGTGCCAGGCTGTTTTTATTACTGTCAATTTTATTAATCCTTTCAGAGAATGACCTTCTTGTTTTAGGGATTCTTTTGATTGTTTTTCTGCTTTCGATTTCATTTATTTATGTTCTTATTTATTAGTGAGTCCTGGTGTGGCACTGTAGGATAATGTACTGGGCCTCAAGGTCAGTCTGAACCACAAGTTCAATGGCTTAAACTTGCCAACCATTCTTCAGGAACCCTATACAGAATTGCTCAACAGCATTTATCAATTTTTATTATTAATTTTCCTCTGGTGGCTGTATGCTTACATTGCTGCTCTTGTTCTAATTGTTAGAAATGTTAGGTTAAAGTGTTGATTTTGGTTGTTTCTTCTTTTTGGATGTGCACATTTATTGCTATAAAT
>NW_006408882.1:82962-96052 GCF_000296735.1 Chrysochloris asiatica
TGTATTTGACATGGTCCCAGTTACTAAAACTAGATCAAACACAAACAAAGGAGAAAACTAGACATTTGCTAGAAATTTAATATAATCCCCAATTTAAAAAGAGACCATTTTTTCAAAACGAGTGAGGTTCAAAGTGGATTCCAGTAAAAAAGGGATCAATAGGGCATTTTCTTTTACCCTTCTTAATGTTAGAATAATTTATACCAGTTTGCCTACATACTACTTTTAATCTTACTTTATTCTAGCAAGCTAGTAAAAATGAACAAGTGCAAGAACTTTGTCTAATCACTTAGCATGTGTACCAGGGAATACAGTGTCACTGTAGGATTAGCAGTGGACTGCTATTCACAAGATTGGCAGTTCAAGCCCACAAGTTGCTCCATGGAAGGAAGGTGATGCTTTCTGCCCCCATAAAGATTTACAACCTTGGAAACCTATACCCAGTAATTAGGAGTTGGAACCAAATTGACAGAGTAGTTACAAATAGGGCTGCGAACCTCAGGGACATCTGTTCAAAATTACTAGCTATTCCGCAGGAGAAGGAGAAGGCTTTCTGCTCACATAAAGATTTACAGCCTCGGAAATCCTGTACAGGGTTGCTATGAGTCAGAACCAACTCCACGGTACATAACAACAACAGCAACCATACAACAACAAAAATAACACTAGGGTCTTCAAAAAGTTTATGGGAAAATTCTATTATCTTTTAATTCCAATTTTCCAGTAACTTTTTGAAAGTCCCTCTTATTAGAGAATTGCCAGGAAAAAATAAATTATACTGTGCATATAATGCAAAGTCAAAGCTTTGTAGTTACAGCCTTATCTCACATCTAAATCATCATCTTTTGGACCCTAAAGATTCATATCTCTTGGTTCCAACCTGAATCCTCTTTCTTCCTTGAAATTCATTAATACTGTTTTTTCCTTTATGTGAAAAGAAAATACCATGAGGTCTGGTTTGGGACTATAGTATAAGCACTACAAAGTCAATGGTTCAGGGCCACCTGCTACTCCTCAGAAACCCTATATAAGGTCATTTTGAGTCGGGACCAACTCAATGTCACTTAACAACAAAGACAGAATTCATTGAATAACAACAACAACAAAAATAATCACTTCATAGTCACTAGAGACTAGAAGTGAGATTGAAGCAGCCAGCTGATCTGAAGTGGGCGGAGGCATGCAAAAATGCACAAACTTGCAAATAGTACCCATTTGACCTAGCTGGGATGTCTTGCTATCAGAACTTGACTAAAGGAAGTTAAAGAAGTTTGATACAGGAATAATGTATAATTGCTACAATTTGATAAACTTGACCTATGCTTATGGATGTAGTTCTCAAATTCCAACTGAGAGGGAAGGAGTCTTCACATCAAGGATCAAGTCTATCCCCTCAGTACAAAGGGTTGATAGAGATGGGCAACTTAAGACATCGCTACCAAAAATGGGGGGATATAAAAGCACACAGTAGCTGCCTTCCATGTTTTCAAAAAGGAGTTTAGTTTCAGAGTGTAGAATCCCCACTGTATAGTTTCATCTTGTCTAGCTGTGTCTGGTGAAAGGAGATGTTGGGAAAATATGGATAGGATTGTTTTGATTCAATAGTGACTAATTGTTATCATGACAAATGGCTATTGTCATGATAACAATTATTGTCACAACTGTACAGATAGAAGATGTGAAACAAAAAGGGGGGAATAGTTAACTTTTCATTCCAGGAACAGAGGGCCCTCTGTTCAGAGGCCATCAAGATGGAGGAACATGAGCAAAACATCAGATCCTAACTAGAGAAGCTGCAAACCAGAGGCAGAAGCAGAGGCAATGGCATAGAAAGATAGGGCAAATGAGGACTTTAGACCCATGAAATAAGAAAGAATATGTACCAACGGGAAGGAGGCTGGCTTTCAAAATGTGCCCTTTGGTCTTTCTGTATATTTTGTGCACAATAAAAATACAAAAATGAGAGGATAGAGATAAATATTGTCAACCAATGATGACTGGAGGAGATTGTAATCATTACAATGAAACAAAATATTATTGGTTGAATGCAAGGCTGATAATCTTCCTTTTAACTATCACTCAATTCACAATAAAAGCTTTAAAGGAAAAAATAAACAACAACAAAGTAAAAATCAGCAAAGCAAAAAACAAATTAAACAAGAGATGAGGCTGGGCAAACTTCAATAACACAAAGAAAGGAAAGTCAGTTATTTTCTTTAAACCTTATCCTTGGGATTCCTCAAAAGACAATGGCAGATAATAGTCAACATTGGGAAGCACAGGATAAAATTAACCAGTGAAAGAAGCCAACCAATTATCTACATGTCCTGTTGAGAAAGGTTAGACCTTTACCATGAGCATAAATGCCCTTGTTTTTAATGGTTTCCTTACATGACAAGAAATACAAAACTATGTTTTATAATAAGGGAAGAATCCAACTTTGGGGCAGAGAATTGTTTGATTCCAAATGTGCTTAAAGACACCCTTCCTGAAGAATAAACTTGACACTTTTCATGTCTCACCTAACTTTTATGTAGTCCAGGTTCAAGAACATTTAGTAGACAGGCAACTTTACAGTATAAATTGTGGAACATGTAAAGTCTTCAATATTCAAAAATACCTTTCCCCATACCCGTTCGAATGTTTAAATGAATAACAATCCTCTATGTTAAAGATCGTGTCTATTTAAAATTGTCTTCTTTATAACACAGTTCCTGTTGCTTTGAAAAAAAAGGTGTTAAAGAAGGAAATACACGAACCTTTCAGCAACCATTGATTAGAACGAATTTATATATAAGCTATTAGTATAGTGGTTACGAATCGGGCTGCTAACCTCAGGGTCAGCGGTTCAAAACTACCAGCTGTTCTGTGGGAGAAAGATGAGGCTTTCTGCTCCAGTAAAAATTTACAGCCTTGGAAACCCTGTACAGGGTTGCTAATAGTCAGAACTGACTCCACAGCACATAACAAAAACAACAATTTGCTTTATAATAGGTAAATTTGGTTATGTGGTGGTTATCATGAACCTGAAACACTGGTAATGCTCAGAGCTGGTAAGCACAATGGGAATACTGATATAGCTTACCAGAATCCAGACAGAAAAAAAAAATAACTTCTTACAATTTTTTTTAAGTAACTTTTGGAGTAAATGTCAAATTTTAATGTTGACAAAGGCTATGTGTACATGCCCAGACTAGTATTCATACATGTTGACTTGGTTTAATTATTAATAATTTTTCATTCTCCAAAGGGTTCCAGTTTGGTCCATAACATTTATGGTCACCCTTCCAAAGCCCATTGCTCTGGGTTGATGAATAACTCCTTTCAATAAAAGGGATATTTTTTTGCATATGAACATAGGTGCTAGGCTGCTAATTGCAAGGTTGACAGTTCAAACATACCAGCAGCTCCATGGGAGAAAGATGAAGCTATTTGCTCCCATAAAGATTTACAGTCTCAGAATCCTTGAGGAGCAAACTCTAGGGTCACTGTGACTCAGGATTGACTTGATGGTAGGGATTTTTTCCTTTTGTTTTTTTCCTTTTGTGAAGCATATTGAATGTCAACAAAGCCATTAGGAAGTTATTGTTTGAGACCAGAGTTTAAGGTTCAGAGGGAAACTTTCCTGTGTCTGATCTCCAAATTCAGAAATCAGCTGCTTAGAAGTGTGAACATTTAATATTTAATGTCTATTTAATCACACTCACTCCTCTCCTTTTCCTAGGCTGGCCATGTCATCTCCATTAATGGTTCCTATTTTATATCTCCATCCTGATTCCTTTAAAATATGTGATTGTTTAGGGTTGCATCACGGGTTTTCTTTTCTTTCACTTAATTAACTATTTTCATTATGATAAATGGAGAAAAGATTCAAGTTGTCGAACACTTCATTTTGCTTGGATCCACTATCAACAATCTTGGAAGCAATAGTCAAGAAATCAAACTACATACCATATTAGGCAAATCAGGTACAAAAACCTCTTTAAAGTGATCAAGAGCAAAGATTTCAGTTTGAGGACTAAGGTGCACCTGAATGAAGCCATGGTATTTTCAATAACCTCATATGCATGTGAAAGTTGGAAATAAATAAGCAAGTCCATGGAAGACTAGATGCATTTGAGTTGCGGTGTTGGAGAATAATATTGAAAGGACTATGACTGCCAGAAGAACCAAAAGAATCTGTGTTGGAAAAAATATACTCAAAATGCTCCTTAAAAGCCAGGATGAGAGACTTCGTATCTCCTACTTCAGATATATCATAAGGAGGGACCAGTGTCTGAAGAAAGACATTATATTTGGTAAAGTGGAGGGTAAGTAAAAAAGAGCAGGTTATGTCACAAATTGACTAAAACCTTGTTGTTGTTGTTGTTGTTAAGTGCCTTAGAGTAGGTTCTGACACATAGTGACACTATGCACAACAGAACAAAAAACGGCCAGTCCTAAGCCATTCTCATAATCGCGGCTATGCTTGAGCCCATTGTTGCTGGCATTGTGTCAATCCATTTCATTGGGGTTCTCCCTCTTTTCCTCTGTCCCTACATTTACCAAGCATGATGTCTTCACCAGAGACAAGTCCTTCCTGAAAATATCTCCAATGTATTAGAGACAAAGTTTGTCTATCTTGGCTTGTAAGGAGCATTCTGGTATACTTCTTCTAACAAAGATTTGTTCATTCTTGCAGGTATAGTAAATTTAATTGTTTTCTCCAATACCCTAACTCAAATGCATCAATTCTTACATGGTCTTCCTTATTCATTGTTCAACTTTCACATGAGCCTTTTAAGAATGCCATGGCTTTAGTCAAGCACACCTTAGTCCACAAACTGACATCATTGCTCTTCAAACCTTTAAAGTGGTTTTGTGCAATTTGCCTAATGAAATACATCATTTGATTTTTTTGAATGCTGCTTCCATAAGTGTTGATGAAGTACTGGACAACTTCAATCTTTCCTCCATTATTCTTTATGTTACTTATTGTCCCAGTTTTGAGGATTTTTGTTTTCTTTACATTGAGGTGCGACCCTTCCCTAAGGCTGTGATCATTGACTTTCATCAGTAAGTATTTCAAATCTTTCAGCAAGCAAGGTTGTATCATCTACATGTCATAGACTGGTAATGAGCCTTCCTCCAATCCTCATGCCATATTTTTATTCATATAATCCAGCTTCTCTGAATCTCTACTAAGCATCCATATAAAATAAGTATAGTGAAAGGATACAACTCTGGCACACACCTTTCTAGATTCTAAGCCATTCAGTATTCCCTTGTGTTCAAACAATTGCCTCTTGGTCTATATGCAGGTTCCTCAATAGCACGATTAAGTGTCCCAGAATACTCATTCTCAGTATTATTGTCCATAGCTCGTCATGATCTAGGTCAAAAGATTTTGCATAGTCAATAAAGCACAGGTAAACATCTTTCTGGTATTCTCTGATTTCAGCCAAGATTTATATGACGTCAGCAATGATGTCCTTTGTTCCACATCCTCATCTGAATCAGGCTTGAATTCTGGTAGTTCCTTGTCAATACACTGTTTCTGTAGTTTAAAAATTATCTTTAACAAAATGATACTTTCATGTGATGTCAGTGATAATATCCAATGATTGCCTCATATCTTTGAAATAGGCACCAATATGGATTTCCCAGGAAATTGGTCAGGCAGCTGTTTTCCAAATTTCTTGGCATAGCTGAGTGAATGCCTTCAGTGCTTCATCAGTGTATTGAAAGATTTTAATTTGTTTTCCATTAATTTATGGAGCCTTTTATTTTATTTTTTTAATGACTTCTGAGCACCTGGATATCTTCCTTCAGTACTATTGTCTCTTTTATTTTTTTTATTTTAATGTTTTATTGTGAATTATGTGATAGTTTACATGAGAGAACATTAGCTTTACATTCATCCTACCGTATATCAGTTCCTTGCAATGGTTACAATCCCCTCCATGCATCATCAACCAACCAAAGGTACACCCTGCAAGTCTGCTCCTGGGTCATCAGCACACAGCTCCTCTCCCTTTCTGGGTCTAAATTCCCCAGCTGCTCCATCTCTCCACATCATCGTCTCTGCCTCCATCTCTGGCATCACTGCTTCTCTGGGTAGGGTCACCTCTCTGCTCTTCTCCCTTGGTGGTCCCAGGGAACACTGCTCCTAGACTGCAAAGTTAATCACTCCACTCCTTTTGCTACAAAATGTTTACCTTTACATTCCCAACCCTCACAATCAGTCCTGATAACAATTATTCACCATTGTATCACAAGAGACCCATCCGCATCTCCTTTCATCAGCCCCACCTAGACAGATTGGATACCACTCAGTGGAGATTATACCTTCCTCCGAATCTAGGTTCCCTCATGAAAGCTTGTAAGCCAGTCACTTCTTGCCTTTGTAAACCCCCCATTTTGGGTAGCCAATGTTCAAGTTGCCCATCCCTGTCTATTCTGTGTATGGAGGGGTGAAGATTTGTTCCCTCTTTTGAGCTACTGCAGGTCAAGTTCATCAAATTGTATCAGATTACTCTTTTTTTCCTCTTCTTTACTCTTCTAGTTGAATTTTCATCATCCAGTCATTGAAGCTAGGTCAAGTGGGTATTATCTGCAAGTGTGGGTGTTTTTATGCATATGCCCTCTCTTCTTATGTGCTGGATGCTTCACTCTCCACTCTAGTCCTCTGTGGCTATGTTATTGACTCTGGGCCCAAGATTCCCCAGGTCTTGCTACACTGCAGGTCAACCAGGTCAACCTGGGCTTGCAGGAGTCCACTGAACATTGTAGGGCTTAGCTTACAGCTTCGTGCTGTTTTTCCCTCACTTCCCCTTGTCCCCTTGTGGTGAACTTGGTCACCAAACAGAGCTTTTATTCCCATTGAGTCTTAGTCTTAGAAGGAGGTTTGCCCTGAGGGAACCTGAACACTTGCATTGATGTCTCCTGGGTGAGCAACTTGCTTGTTCTTGTAGTAATCAGTCAGTCTGCCTATATTCTTTTGTATTTTTCCTGTCGGTCTTTCTTTCTAGCTGCTCCACGCTGGTCTGCTTGTCCTTTCAAGTGGAGATTTCCCACCTCAGAAGATTCTGGATGCTGTTCAGGATTCGACCTATGGTCTTATGTAATGCAGAGGCTCCACAGGAAGCCTCCTTCACTGAGCCCGCTGTAGCACCATTTTATGTACACCAATCAGTTATAGGCAGAACACAGACTTACAAGCTTTCTGTGGTGATATTTCTAGATATTCCTTTCCCTCCCCTTCAAGTGTCTATTTTATAATAGTATGTTAGGTAAACCAAAATTCAAAAGACATCCAAGCATGTTAAAATTATTTCCCCCCTTTTGCCCATTCCAACCATGTCTCAATCCCTGTATCCCAGAGCCCTGTTGTTCCAAAGTTGTGCATACATCATTACTTACCTCTGTTCCACTTCAGCTTCACATTCATCCTATTGTATTTCATTTCATTGCAATGATTACAATCCCTTCCATGCATCATCAAATAACCAAAGGATACACATCACAGGCCTAGCCCCTGGCTATGAACAAACAGCTCCTCTTCTTCCCTGAGTCCTGTGTCCCCAGCCATCCATCTGTCTACATCTTCATCTCTGTCTCCAATCCTGGCTTCACTGCCTTTCTGGGTAGGGTCATGCTCTCCATTCTTCTCACTTGATGGCCCCAAGGACCTCTGCTCCTGGGCTGCAAAATCTATCTACCTCTACATTTCCAACCCTCACAGTCAGTCCTGATGGCAATTTACTGATGTACCACTAGAGTCTTATCTCCATTTCCTTTCGCCAACCTGGTCCCAATAGATTGGAAATCCTTCAGTGGAGGTTCTACCTACCCCTGATCTGTCTGGAACTAGGCTCCCTCTTGAAAGCTTCTTGCCTTTATAGGGTCCCCTTCCCTCTCTTTTTTGGTCTGGGTGATTGCTAGCCCCCTTTAAGGTATTCCTATCACTTATAGGCTGAAGACAGGCTTACATGCTTTCTATTGTGATTTTTGGCTATTCCTCCCCCGCCCCCAAGTGTCTATTTCACAATGGCAGGACAGCCAAGCATCCTAACATTATTCCCCTCTTTCACCCTTTCAGACCATGTCTCAATCCCTGTATCCTGAAGCCCTATTATTCCAAGGTTGTGCATTCATCATCATTTACCTCTGTCCCACTTAGCCTATGCAAACTTGCCTAACTGGTCTCCCATCTGCTTGTTCTTTTATTCTCCTCCCCCTTTTTGTGTATTGCCTCCCCACCCCCGCCCTCCACCCAGCACCCAAGCATTCCTGTGTCTATTTTCTACCCTGTGCTCTATCTTCCCTTCCCTCTCTCCCCTCCTCTCATTCCATACATCCCGGTGATCAGCAATTATATATACAGATTTTTTTTCCCCCTTTTGGGGGGTTCTTTTCTTAGTCTTTTACAATAATGGTCTTATGCAGTATTTCTCCGTTTGTGACTGACTAATTTTACTCAGCATAATGTCCTCAATGTTCATCCATGTTAGGTGGTGGCCTGCAGCTTCCTTGTAGTTCTTCAAGGTAGCATACTATTCCATTGTGTGTATGTACCTCAGTTTGTTTATCCAGTCTTCAGTTGATGGGCACTTTGGCTGTCTCCATCTTTTTGCTATTGTAAATAAGTGCTGCTATGAACGTTGGTGTGCATATATCTATACTCGTGTTATGGATCATATTTCTTGTAGGTAAATATCAAGTAGAAGAATTGCTGGATCATAAGGTATTTCTATTTCCAAAGTTTTGAGGAAGCGCCGTATTGTTTTTCAGAGAGGTTGGACCATTTTGCAATCCCACCAACAATGTAGAAGTGTCCCAGTCTTTCTGCATTCTCGACAACATTTATTGTCCTCTACTTTTTTGACCTTTGCTGTTATTACTGGTGTGAGATTATATCTCATTGTTGTTTTGATTTGCATCTCTCTGATGGCTAGCGATCATGAACATATCTTCTTATGTTTGTTGGCTTCCTGGATCTTCTCCTTGATGAAATGTCTGTTCATGTGCTGTGCCCATTTTGTATTTGGGTTATTTGTCTTTTTCTTGTAGCGGTGTTGTAGTTTCATATATATTTTAGAAATGAGTCCCTTATCTTATGTGTCATTGCAAAAAAAGATTTTTTCCCCATTCTGTGGGTTCTCTTTTTACTCTTTTAGTGAAGTCTGTTTAACGTTTTTAATTTTTAGTATGTTCCAATCATCTATTTTGTTTATTTTTGTTTGTGTCATTTTTTAAATGTTTGGTAGTCTGTGTATACACTGAATTAGAGCCCTCACATTTGTCCCTATTTTTTTATTGATGACCGTCATAATTTTGGGGTTCACATTTAGATCTCTAATGCATACTGAATTCATTTTTGTATAGGGTCTGAGGTAAAGATCTTGTTTTAATCTTTTGCATATCACTTTCCAGTTCTGCCAGCACCATCTGTTAAAGAGATTCTCTTTTCCCCATGCAATATACCTAGGCACTTTGTCTAAAATCTGTTGGCTGTATGTGGATGGGTTAATTTCTGGATTCTCTATTCTGTTCCATTGACCAATGTATCGTTCATTGTACCAGTTCCAAGCTGTTTTGACCACAGTAGCCATGTAGTAAATTCTGTAGTCAGGGAGTGAGAGGCCTCCAACCTTGTTCTCCTTCTTAAGCAATGCTTTGCTTATCCTGGGTCACTTTCCTTTCCATATAAAGTTTGTAATTGTCTTTCCCATCTCTTTGAAGAATGTTGTTGGAATCTGGATTGGGATTGCATTATATGTGTAAATTGCTTTGGGCAGTACTGACATTTTCACGATGTTGAGTCTTCCTTTCCAGGAACATGGTATGTTCTTCCATTTCTGTAAGTCTCTTTTGGTTTCTTGTAATAGTATTTTGAAATTTTCTTTGTATAATTCCTTTGTTTCTCTAGTTACATTTATTCCTAAATACTTCATCCTATGGGCGGCCATTGTAAATGGTATTTCTTTCCTAATGTCCTTTTTAAAGCTGTCATTGTTACTATAGAGGAATCCAACTGATTTTTGTATGCTGATCTTATACCCTGCCACTTTGCTGAATCTTCCAATGAGGTATAGTAGTTTTTTTTACTGAGTCTTTGGGGTTTTTATGTATAGGATCATATTATCTGAAAATAGAGTTTTACTTCCTCTTTCCCAATTTGGAATGCATTTAATTTCTCTATCATGCCATATAGCTCTGGCTAAAACATCCAAAATAATATTGAATAGGAGTGGAGACAAAGGGCATCCTTGTCTGGTTCTTCTTCATAGAGGAAAGGTTTTCAGTTTCCCTCCTTTGAGAGTGATGTAGGCTGTTGGTTTTGTATATATGCTCTTGATTATGTTGAGGAATTTCCCTTCAATTCTTACTTTGTTGAGTGTTTTCATCAGGAATGAATGTTGGATTTTTCAAATGCCTTTTTTGCATCAATCAATATGAACACATGGTTCTTTTCTTTTTTCTTATTTATATGGTGGATTACATTGATTGTTTTTCTAATGTTGAACCATCCTTGCATCCCTTTTATGAAACCCACTTGGTCATGATGTATTATTTTTTGATGTGCTGTTGGATATTGTTGGCTAGGATATTGTTGAGAATGTTTACATCTATGTTCTTAAGGGATATTGGTCTATAGTTTGCTTTCTTAGTGATGTCTTTCCCTAGTTTTGGTATGAGGGTTATGCTTCCTTCATAAAAAGTATTTGGGAGTTTTCCATCTTCTTCTATATTCTGGAATAATTTGTGTAGAATTGGTGACAGTTCTTCCCTGATGCTTGCTAGAACTCATCTATGAAACCATCTGGATCTGGACTTCTTTTGATTGGGAGTTTTTGATGACATAATAAATTTCTTCTTTTGTTATTTATCTGTTCAAGCTTTCTACTTCACTCTGAGTAAGTTTAGGTAGGTCATGTTTTTCTAGAAATATAGCCATCTCTTGTAGTTTTTTTAATTTTTGGGAGTGCAACTGTTCATAGTATTCTGTTATTAGTCTTTTAATTTTGTTTGGTTCCATTGTGACATCTTAAGTGGTTTCTAATGCAATTTATTTGTGTCCTCTCCCTCTTTTCTTTTGTTACCATTGGCTCTTCATCATATGCTACCTGTTGAAATAGTTGAACATCGACTATTTCCTTTTGGTACTGTGACTGTATATTCCTTCCATCTTCTTCTGATACAGTCTGCATCATTCAGTATTTTCCCCAAAGAATCCTTTAGTGTTATAAGTCAAGGCTTGAATTTTTTCTTCAGTTCTTCCATCTTGAAAACTGCTGAGTATATCTTTCTCTTCCAGTTTTCTAAGTCCAGATATTTACACATTTCTTTATAATATTGGCTTTGTCTTTTTGAAGTTGCCCCTTGAATTTTCAGTGCAGCTCTTTAACCTTCTCATTTCTTCCATTTGCTTTAGCATTTCTACACTAGAGAGCAAGTTTCAGAGTATCTTCAGATATCCGTCTTTGTTTTATCAAGCTTTGACTTTTGTTATTGAAGGACTCTATGGGAATGTTATTGAATGATGCAGAAAGCATCTAAAGAAGATGGAAGGAGTACACAAAGTCACTGTACCAAAAGGCAATGGTTGCTGTTCAGCCATTTCAAGAGGTAGCATATGATGAACAGCCAATGATACTGAAGGAAAAGTCCAAGGTGCATTGAAGGAATTGTCAAAGAATTAGGCACGAGGAATTGATGGAATACAAATTGAAATCTTTCAAGAAAGTGAGCATCTTCAAGAGGGAGCTGCCAGAATTTCAAGACTGATTCACAAGAGGATGTGCTACAAAGGATATCATTGCTGATATCAGCTGGCTTTAGTCTGAAAGTAGAAAATACAAGGAAGATATTTATTTGTGTTGTATTGACTGCAAAGTCATTCATCTGTGAGGATCATAACAAAATATATATAATATTAGAAAGAACACTAACTTGCACTCATGAGGTACCTATGCATAGACTAATAGGCAATTGTTTCAACAGAATAAAATCAAGAAAGATGCATGTCAGGGTTGTAACTTTTCACCATTCTTATTCAATCTGTATGCTGAGCAAATGATTCAGGAAGCTAGACTACAGGAAGAAGAATGAGACATCAGGATGGGAGGAACACTGATTATCAAACTGTAATATACAGACAAAACAAATTCGCTTGCTGAAAGTGAAAAAGTATTTTTGCTGGTGAATACTTTTAAAAAATGCAGCCTTTAGTATGAATTTACAGTTCAATGTAAAGAAAAAAAAAATCTGGCAAATGAGCCAATAAATATCATGATAAATGGAGAAAAAATTGAAGTTGTCAAAGATTTCAGTTTCCTTTGATTTATAATCAATATTCATGGAAGCATCATTCAAGAAATCAAATACCCTTTTGCATTGGGAAAATATGCTGCAAAAGACCTTTATAAAATGTTGAGGAACAAATATGTTACTCTGAGAGTCAAGGTATGCCTGATCAGTCACCACATATGAATATAAAAGAACATATAAGAATTGAAGCCTTTAAATTATGGTGTTGAAGAAGAATGCTAAAAATATGAATTGTCAGAAGTCAAGTAAATCTGTTTTGGAAAAAAGCACAACCAGAATTCTCCTTAGAAGTGAGGATAGCAAGATTTTCCTTTAAATACTTTAAACATATTGTTAGGAAGGATAGATAAAAACATGTTGCTTGATGTAATAGAGGAACAGTAAAAAATAAAAAGACACACAATATGATGGACTTGCTATTGAATGGACTCAAATATAACAATTGTGAGGATAGTAGAGGACCTGGAAATGTTTCGTTCTGTTGTAAATAGAGTTGGTATGAGTCTAACAAGACAACACCTTACCAAAAACTGCAACAATGTGACCTACGTAATTTTGACTTAGTTGTCCCTTACATATCACCAAAGCTATCCCATACCATTCTTTTCTTTGACATGAGATACTATTTTTGCTCTTCTTTAGACACATCATATACTTCACCCACTTTAGGTCCTTTGCACATATTTTTTTTCTGCCTGATATACTATTCCCTTCATTTGCTGATGGGCCACAAATCAAAATGAAGAGAAACAGCTGTAAACATCCACTGAAAATCGGA
>NW_006408882.1:98607-102174 GCF_000296735.1 Chrysochloris asiatica
CATCATTGATGGCGTCAAGTGTGGCAGCGGTAGTGAGGTTGGCCCAGGATCGGACATTGTTTTGTTCTGCTGTGCATGGGGTCGCTATGAGTTGGTTCCGACGCAATGGCACCTGACAACAATAACATACTTTTCCCTCCATTTTCTCTAGGACAATTCTTTCTTATCTTAAATTTTATCATCTTTTTGGCAAAGAACTTCTTCGACTTCTGCCTTGATCCCTAATTTCCATTAAACATCACACTTTGTTTTTAGATATTTTTCTTTAGATTTATAAATTTCAGTACAGAAGTGACCACTTCTGTGTTCTTAGAACCTCAAGACCTTCAACAGTGTAAGCACTAAATAAATATTTGGTAAATTAATGTAGCAGTGGAACAATTAATTTTGCATGAATACAAATGAGAAAAATTTGAAAACCTTCCAAAGAGAAAGAAATGAAAGAGATTTGTCTTTGGACTGCAGAAACCTTAGTGCTGAACATTTGGTGTCTGAAGCAGTTATTTCCCAGTATTGTTTAAGGAAAAAAAATTGTGGAGACATGTTTATTCCCCATAGATCATAAAACTCCTCCCCTTTAGTGAGCCTAAGAGGTGGTTACTGATGTACAATTAACTGCTGTCATTGTTCACTAGGCAATGCCTCATTTTACTGACCGAAAGTGGATATCTGAACTTTATTTAATAGCCACCCTTACCATTTAAATGTTCAATCCTACACTTAAAACCTAACATCCAATTAAAATGCATGGGGGAAGTTCACACCTTGGTATCTGCCTACATAGCTATCTATTTATGTAGCAAAAGCTGTCAACATGTCAAGAAGAGAGAGATTTTTTTCCCCTCTGTTCAGGAAGTACACTAACAACATTAACAACAGAAATTAGAGCAAATTGAATCAAATATGTTATTTTTACCCATCCCAAGGAAAGTATGTTGTTAAATGCCATTGAGTCAGTTCCAATACATAGTTACCCTATGTTGTTTCCTAGGAGTAACTGGTGGCCTTGACCCACTGACCTTTCAGTTAGTAGTCCAGTGCTTGTTTTACAGTGCCACTCCCAGAATCCATCTCAAGTTATACAATGATGGAAATCCTTTTAAGTTGCTCCAAGTACAACTACGGGTATGTTCCTCAGTTTAAAACTTTCTACTTTATAGTTCCTTATCCCTTTCTGCTTTCCTCCTTCCTCACCCACAACAATTGGCATATCTTGAAGATGCAGTGATAAAGAATAATTGTTGTTGTTAGGTGCCATTGAGTTGGTACTGACCAATAATGACCTTATTCACAGCACAATGAAACATTGTCTGATCCTGGGCTAATCTCACTACTTTTGCCACGCTTGAGTCCATCAATGCTGCCACTTGCCCAATGCATTTCATTGGGGGTATTCCTCTCTTTTCTCTGACCCTCCACCTTACCAAAGATGATCTCCTTCTCCAGTGACTGGTCCCTTCTGACAATATGTCTGAAGTATGAAGAATTAGGTGATCAAAAACCAATCAATCTCACTTTCTAACTCTGTCTCTAAACAGATAGATAGGCAGACAGACATATGCATACATTTTTTTCTGAACCTTTAAAATGTACAGTTCATATATACACATATGTATACATATTTGCTTTTGAACTTTTGAGAGTTGCATGTATCATGATCATTTATAATGCAGTACATTTTTGAATGAATAAATATCAAAGTAAATAAGCAATAGTTTTTATCATTCTTTTGATCCTAACATACAAATTATGCATTAATATGACAGTTGTTTGAATTAAGATACAAAGCTATAACAATAACAAATGAGAGCATTATCAAGAAGTTTAAGCAAATACGATGTTAGTTATGTTTTTATGTGTGACAAACCTCCCCTAAACTTGGGCAAAAAACAACTTTTTCTGGCCTTTCACAGGTCTGAACATCGGTCAGCTGGAAAACTTTGCTCCATATATATTCCTTCTGGAGCCCGGCTGAAGAAACAACAGCTGCTCAAGAACATGTAGTTCCCAGAGGGAAAAACAAAAACATTGAAGGCCAGAGAAGCCATCGTGGTAATGCACTCGACTGCTAATTGAAAGGTCAGCTACTACTCGACCAGCAGTTGCACAGGACAAAGATATGGCAGTCTGCTTCTGTGAAGATTTACAGTCTTGGAAAGCATACAGTGCTGTTCTGCTCTGTCCTTTAGGGCCACTGGGTTTAAGTTGAAAGCAACAGGCAGCAGCATTAACAAGGGTTAGGTCTGGAATTGGAAAGCTGTCATCTCTGCCAATATTCCTTTGACAAAGTCAAATCATAATACAAAACAGTAGTAATAAGGCAGAGAAATACACTTTTCCTAATAAAGTAAAGACATGTGAATATCCTCTAAGATTTTGTATAGAAAAATCTGAGAAATTCAAAACCTGTATAAGACAGAAAGCTGTCAGAAAAGAGAAATTAAAATATTTTCCACTAAAAGAAGTGACAGAAAATGATAGTATTCCACCTTGTCAGAGGCAGAAAACTTATGAGACTGAAAAACAAGGCATTCCATAGAGTTTTGGCTTTCACAGGCTTCATTTTATAGCTAACCATATTTCACTTTCTTGTCCAAAAACATTTAGTTACCTTCACCATTCAAAATACTCACCACTAATAAAAGAGTACACCCCAAATAATAAATAATATCAAGTAATGGCATCAGACTTTAAGTTTAAAATGCTGTGAGATCTTTCATGTCTGAATTCAATTCCTCTTGATCCAGAGGCATATAAACTAGAGCAGCAAGTTGTATGGTCCCATACTCCCAATCTACAACAGTGGAATAAAGAAAGAATAACTTGAATCATTCTGCTAAAAAATAAAATAAAATAAAACAGCAGACTGGCAGGCACATACATATACCAATCACTGCTCCCAAATAATTTGGAAATAGTGCTGCACAAATGTTGCAAGATTGCCCTATTCTGTGGATGGATAATTTTCTCACATTAGTCTGTAGTTATGCCACCAAGAATAGCTCTCTTTTCTATTGTTCTTCACAACCCTTGGCTCTGCTCTCTGGGAGGTCCTTCCTATTTCATCATTTTACACATCTATTTATGAAGAGGGCATGAGGAAACATGCTTTTTGGTGAGAATAAGAAAGTCCTTTTGTATCTTAAATGTATCTCTATTTTATTTTTTTTTTTAGTTTGACTGGGAAGATTTTGCCAATAAAGTTCTTTCAAACACTTGTGGACTTTTTACATATTTGATTCTAATCAACTTCACATGCAAAAAAATCACACACATAAATATTTTTGAGACATGTCTTTCTCTATAGATTTCATTTTCGTGACTCTGAACCTATTGGCATTTTGTATACCAGATTCTTACATTTTCAGAAGGCATTTTGTCCAGCTTGTAAGGATCTCCTAAACATCATATTCAAGTCTTCCTAGGTCTTAAGAAAGGCTTTTTCAAGAACACCCTTGATTTAATCTTTAAACTGAGGCTATTATAATGTCCATTTGTTGGTTTCAGGGATTTAAATCTATTCAAACTAGGTCAGTCAAGACCAAAAATGCAAAATGGATGAGACAT
>NW_006408882.1:102274-112437 GCF_000296735.1 Chrysochloris asiatica
ATATATATATTAATTTGGGAAAGCAGAAACAGTGATCAGACAGAAAAAAAAAAAAAATGTGGAGCAATTAATTCTCTGGAATGGGAGATTCAGAAGTGGTAAAGTGAGCCCCTTCAGGAGCTAGATGCAGGAGATTGGATTTTTGACGAAACTGCTTGCGATCCAAATACATTCCAAGCGAAGCAGTAAACCACCATCTTTGAGCTGGCTCTGCTGTTTACTACCATGCAAGTAAAAGATTTGGTTGCTATGACAGATGTTTGATGCCCTAAAATGCTAAGAGGGAGATGAAGATTCTAGCAGGGCTTTGATCTACACTTTTCCTATTCTAGTGATACCTCTATTTCATCCATTTTTAAAAAAAAATTTCAGTCTGTTGTGGTGTTACTTTCTAGACCATGATTGAATTGGGGTGAACCAATTCAAAGCTCTGGTTGGAATTGATAGAGTCCTGATGTGATGCTATGAGATAAGCACTGAACTGCTAATTGCAAGGTGGGCACTTCATCAGATGCTCTTGGAAACCAGAAATCCTATACAGGTTAGCTATGAGTCAGAACCTATTCAACAGCGCTTAACAGCTACAACAGTTTTATTGCCAACATTGTCATTTCTGAATTCTACATACACATCCAAATTCCAGTAGAGCTAGCTGATTCTAACTCTTAGAGAACCTATAGGAAAGAGTGGACCTGCTCCTTAGGGTTTCTAAAGATGTAGTCTTTACAGAAACAGACTGCCTTATCTTTTTCCTTTGAAGGAGCTGGTGGATTTGAGCTGATAATCCTTAGATAAGAAAGCCAATATTTAACTCACTGCCCCACCAAGATGCCTTAAAGTCTTAATATTCCTTCTTAATTCTTCTTGAAAGCAACTACATTTTCCCCATGACTTTCGTTCATTTCAGAGCACCTCGTCAAATACAGTTAGTTTCAACCAACCCACAATTTCAGTATTTTGCCTGAATATTGTCTAGTGCAAGTCTATAAGAACATTTTGTGCAGTAAACAACAAATATCTAAGAAAACAAAAATTTTACTTGCATGTGATATTAATGATACTGATCAATGGTTTCTGCATTCTGTTGGGCCACCTTCCTTTGAAACAGGTCCAATGATGTACCTCTTCAAGTTTGTTGGCCAGTTTACTGACTTCAAAATTTCTTGCCATACATGAATGAGTGTTTCCAGGGCTACATCAATCTGTTGAAACATTTCAGTTGGCATTCCATTGTCCTTTTTACCAATTCCTTCAGTATAGCTTGTACTTCTTATTACAATACCATTGGTTTTTGATCATGTGCTATCACTTGAAATGGTTATACTAACCAGTTTATTTTGCAACAGTGACTCCGTAGACTCCTTCCATCTTATTTTGATACTTGCTGTTTTGTTCAATATTCTACCCATTCAATATTGCAATTCAATGTTTCAATTTTTTGTCAGTTATTTCACTTTGAGAAATACTGAGTTCTTCCCTTTGGGTTTTATAATCCCAGGTTTTTCCACCTTTCATTTTAATATTTTATTTTGTCTTCTTAATTGTTTTCTGTATACTGCAGTGATTTATTTGTGTACAACAAATTGCCATAAACTTAGTGGCTCAAAACAACAAGCATTCATTATTTCACAATATCTATGTGTGAGAGGCTGGTCATGACATAGTTCTGTGCCTCAGAGTCTTACAAGTTTATAATTAAGATATTTGCCAATGCTGAGCTATCATTAGGAGGTTCAACTTGGGGAAAAGCCTTCCCTGCTTGCCTAGTCATGGGACCACCTTCCTTTATTAGGATTTGTTTCCATACAGCTGTAGCTGTAGTTTTCAGGGCAACTTGCTTCTTTAAAACTAGCAACAGAAAAAGAAATTTTGACAAGATGGACATTACAATCTGATGTATTCACATAAGTGTAATCACCTACATCCCATCATTACTGCATCTTTCATTGGTTAGAAATAAGTCCATAATCAAGGAGAGAGGATCATATAAAGTTATGAACAGCTGAAGATGAGGAATAGGGGGACCACTTCTATTATCTACTCAGTACCAACAGCATGGTAATTACAGTTCCAGAATCTTATAACCTAGATGATTCTGGGTTAGAGTCTACCAGTGAGATGAACTTATAAGTAATTTGGGAGGTAGAAGTGAAGTGGAAGTCATATTTCTTAGAAGGTTGTAGCATCCAAACATTGCAACTTTATAGGGTTCTTCACAAGCCCCCAAATTATCCTAATGGCATGATAACTTCCCAGATTCCTCCATGAGTTCTGGCTACTAGACCTGCTATAATTTGCTTCAGTCTGAAGTCTTCAGAGACTCTCTCTCTGATCCTTTGGTTACAGTCTTACAGATATTTATTTGTGTTGTAGATTGAATTTTATCCTCCCAAGAATATATATTAAAACCTAATGCCTTTATCTGTAAATATGACCTTGTTTGGAAATAAAGGTTTCTTTTGTTGTGTGAATGAGACCAAACCAGAGTAAGATGGATCCTAAACGTTATCACTTCTGAGTTATACAAGGACCAACATAGAGACGCATAAAGGGGTAAAGAAAAATACCAAGAAACTCCAAAATTCACCAAGGACCTCCTCCTTTATCATGCCTAATATGCAGACTTCTAGCCATGTGCAATGAGAAAATTAATTTATGTTCTTTAAAGTCACTTATCTGTGAAATTTTTTAACATGTCAGTACTAGGTAACTAAAACAATTACCTTTAACTCCTCCTTAATTTACATAAACTCTAGTACCTGTACTAAAAGCTTATTTGCATCATAGTTGTAGCTGTTCTATTTTTCTGACCAAAGTCAGATTGATATTAAACACAGACTTTCATTGTTTAGAGGCACACTTCCAAAATCTATATACATAACTAAACAAACTTGGGAGTATTTTTAAAGTTATATAGCAACCAAATCAAAATACTTAGATGGTGCTTACTATAATTTGGATTATCACCAAAATTCTCCTAGATAATTTGGAAATGTAAAGCTAGTTTTGTTTTGTTTTGTTTATAGAGCTTCTAAGGAGGCCTGGTGTGGTGCTATGGAATAAACCACTGGACCACAAGGTCAGCAGTTCAAACTCAGCAGTTACTCCTTGGAAACCCTATACAGGGTCACTATGAGTCAGAACCAACTCTTTGGCACTTTACAGCAACAGCAAGAAGCTCCACAGCTTCTTAGAAGTGTAACCATGAGAAAGTTACCTTAGTTCTCTCGGCCTTAGTTTCTTCATCTGTAAAATAGTGCCTACTTTAATGAATTGTTTTATGCCTGCAAAGCATTTACAATAATGTCTGCCATATGGTAAGAACTACATGAATTTTTGTTCAAATAAAATTTAATATTATTTGGAGAATAACATATATTTACTAGAGCTGGGCTGCTAACCACAATGCCAGTAATTCAATTCTACCAGCCACTCCATGGGAGAAAGATGAGGCTTTCTGCTCTGTACAGATATACACCCTCAGAAACCCTATAGAGGCTGGCTATGATTTGGAACTGACTTGGTAACACACAAGCACCACCTCCAATATTTTGGAGCTCTGGTGGAACAGTGGGTTATCCATTGTGCTACTAACCACAAGGTCAGCAGTTCAAATACACCAGTCAATCCATGAGAAAAAGATGAATATTTCTACTCCTAAAAAGATCGATAGCTTTGGAAACCCTATAATGGGTTGCAATGAGAAGAAATCGACTTCACAGCAAACAATCACCAACACCATGATTAATATTCTGTAGCCTTGGTGGCATAATAAACATTAACAACAAGGTTGGCAGTTTGAATCCACCAGCCACTCCTCAGCAGAAATATGGGACTTTCTGCTCTCATAGAGGTTTACAACCTGGGGAACCCTATTCAGAGTCATTATAAGTCAAATTGACTCAATGGCATGCAACAACAACTAATATTCTAGACTACTGTAGTACAATAGTCTTTGACAGCGGATGCATAAATATTACAACATCACCTTTGAGGAGCTCACAAGCTTATGGAAGATGAAGATATAAATAAACAGAGAATTATAAGATAGTATGATAAGTGATGGAATATACATTAGGAGCCCTAGAAATAATAGGCTAATTTTGCCTGGAGGAAACAGGACAAGACTCTCTAAAGAGATACCAGTTGAGTTATTTAGGAAAACATTGCCTGGTGTAGAAAGTGGTACTATAGAACAGTAATTACATATTTACAGAAACAGAAAGAACAGATTATCAAAATTCTTTCTTGCTGAGGAAATATATAAGCTCCTGTTTTTGTTGTTGGTGTGTGCTGTTGAGTCACTTCTCACTCATAGTGACTTTGTCTAGGCTTTTTGAGAGTGGCTGGTGGATTTGACTTGTCACTCTTGCTATTACCAGTCCAGTAGTTACCCTACAGTGCCACACACATATGAGCTCTAGCAAAGCTACCTGACCCATAAATAAGTGAAAAACAATGTGTTCGAATTTAAAAATATAATAGGAAGTCATTAAGAGAAAACAACTTTGGTGGACTCAGTAGGCAGGAGCTGTATTTCTGACATTTAACAAAAAAATATAGGAATGAACAGTTTAGTTCTAGTAAGTTGGTTCAATGATGTTTTCCACTGAAGTGCAGACAAGCTCTCTGAGAATGGTCACATGCACTGCACAATGCTAGGGGATGCCAGTGGCATAAACTTCAAAACAAGTCTCATCCGCCATCTCCTACATTCATACTCTTGTCATCTTTTGCACCTCCATTGTTAACCATGCAGAAATGGATCCTTTCATTGTAATATGATTGCTGCATCCAGAAGCCTCATAACCATTTTCCAGACAGCAAGAGTAGGAGAAAACAAATGTGGAAATTAATTCTCCTAAGGAAAATTTAGGAGTTTCTCTGGAGTCCTGGTGTGGCACTGTAGGTTAATGCATCAGACTGCAAAGTCATTTGAACTGCAAGGTCGGCGGTTCAAGTTCACCAGCTGCCCCTCAAAACCTGATACAGGGTCGCTATGGGTCAGAACTGACTCTACAGCACTCAACAACAACAATGGAACTCAAATAGTTAACTGTTCAACTACTAGTTGAAAGGTTGTTGTCTCAAACCCATCAAGAGGTAATTTGGAAGACAGGTCTGGTTATTTATTTCTAAATATATAGCCATGGGAAAATTTCTGGAACGTTCCAGACCTTAAAAATCTATGAAACAGTTCTACCCAGTATATATGGAATTGTCACAAAGCCAAATAGATGCAGCAGTAACTAAAAAACAACAATAATGAAGCTTTGACTTTATTCTAAAGAAATGTCATCTACTGAAATATTCCAGATATCAAGTTACCAAGAAATATGATACAGCAACTCAACATCATCTAACAACAAAAAAATAGAGCAACTAAAGATCCAGGTGGTACAGAGGTTAAGTGGTTAAATGTTCAGCTTCTAACCAAATGTTTCATAGGAGATATGTGTGGCAGACAGTTTCCATAAAGAGTATAGGCTTGGAAACTCAATGGGACAATTCTACTGTATCTAATAGGGTCACTATATATTGGAATCTACTTGATGGCAATAGGTCTATTTTATGATGCAACTTGGCTATAAATGTAATGGGAAGATTTAAGATGTACCTTTCTAGTCTCCACACCACTCTGTCAATTTTTCATACTGTGGTGGCTTGCATGTTGCTGACATGATGGACGTTATGCCACAAGTATTTTAAATATGGTGGACTGGTTGTATAAACTAAGACAAGGAAGAAGGAGAGGAGGGCGACTTAAGAATGTTTAGTCACTGAAAACTTTATGAATAGCAGCAGAACATTATCAAATGTAGAGCCAGAAAATGAAAACAATACATAACATCCATACAAACTATGAGACATTGCAAAAAGCACAAACAACAGAAGACAAAATAGATGACTGGGACTTCTTAAAAATTAGAAACTTATGTGCATCAAAATATTTCACCAAAAGAGTAAAAAGGGAGCCCACAGACTGATAAAATATTTTTTCAATAGCATATCAAAAAAGGGACTAATATCTAAAATGTATAGAAAATTTTAACACCTGTATAAGAAAAAGACAAAAAATTAAAATAAATTTTAAAAATGGGCACAGGACATGAGCAGACGCTTCACTAAGAAAGACATTCAGGCAGCCAACAAATGTATGAAGAAATGTTCAGGAATATTAGCGACTGTTGTTGCTGTTTTTGTTAAGTGCTATCAAGTCTATTATAACTCATAGCAACCCTGTATAGGGTTTCTGAGGAGCAGCTGATGAGTTTGAAACATTGACCTGGTGGTTCAAACTGACATTGCAGTCTGGTGTTTATCTTATAGAGCCATACCAAGACTCCATTGCTGTTATTATCAAGGGCCATCCAGTTGATTCTAATTCATAGTGATTCTGTATAGGGTTTCCGAAGCAAATTTGATGTGTTTGAACCATGACCTAGTGGTTCAAACTGACTTTGCTGTCCAGTATGTTATCCTGCAGTGCCACACCAGAACTCCTTTTGTTGTTGCTGTTATTAAGTACCATTGAGTCAGTTCCAACCCATAGTGATCAAGTATAATGTTTCTAAGGAATGGCTGGTGAGATTGAACTGTTTACTTTGCAGTTCAAACCATCTTTGCAGTCCATTGCATTAACCAATAATACCACACCAGGACTCCAGGACTCCATTAGAGAGATGCAAATCAAAACAACAGTGAGATATCATCTCTCAACAGCATGAACATCTATGCTCAAGAAAACAGAAAACAACAAATGATGGTGAGGGTGTGAAAGGTCTGGGACCCTTCTGCATTGCTGTTGGGACTGTAAAATGATTAAACTACTTTGAAAAATAGTATGGCACATCCTCAGAAAGTTGGAAATAGAAATATCTTATTACCCAGCAATCTCTCTACTTTGTATTTATCTCCAAAAATATAAGCAAGGACATGAGTGGCTATATGCACACCAATGTTCATCACAGTACTATTCACAATAACACAATGATGAAAACAGCCTAAGTGCTCATCAATGTTATAATGGATAAACAAACTTTGAAGAATAACACTCAATCTAAGAAACACCTCATAACATGGATGAACCTGGAGACTTTGTACTGAGTGAAATTAGTCAATCACAAAAGGACAAATACTGAATGAGACCAGTATTGTAAAATCTTAAGAAAAGATTTCCATACTAAAAGAAACATTCTTTGATATCTTATAGGGATGGGAGGGAGAAGAGATTTATTTACTGTCTAGAGGGTACACATATGTTAGCACAAGTGATAGAGAGGGCAATGCACAAAAAGAAGTTGGGTGGTAGATGAACAATGAAAATAAGGAAAGACTTAGGGAGGTATGCATGAGCTAAATGGGATAGAGTTAAATAGTGATTTATACACAATCTTGGAAAAACAGTGTTCTGTGAGTAGATACATGGATCAAGACATAGGCTGAATGGGCAAAGAAGGGGGGAAATATTTATGTGTTTGGCTGCCTTGTCAATATTGGTTTCCCCTACCTAATACTGTAAAATAGACTTTCATGTGTGATTGAAATGAATATTGGGAATTATGATTACAGAAAACTTATAAGCTCGTCTTCAGCCTATAACTGGATTTGCTAAAAGGGGAATAAGAATTTGTCTAGGGATATTGGCTACTTGTTAGGCCTTTGTAGCATATAGGGCTTTAGGCAGAACCCAAAGTCCCACCCAGAACCTTCTGAGTTGGATGGGACATTCCCACTTCACATGCAGACTAACCCATAATGGCTAGGAGAACAAAAGGTTCTTATTGAAAGAAAGACCTGCAGAAAAAAAATGGAGGCATCAAACCAAGAAAAGTTAGCTAATCAGAGAAAAACCCCTGCAAGGAATGAAACTTACAAGGAAGTCGAATATGCTTGCTGGTGACCACCTGAGTCTACTTGTGATTGGAAATGGGGTAAGTGCAGCAATGAAGACAGGAGCTGAGTTTGGCCATGTTCCACTGACACCCATTGACCTTGAGATGAGAGACAGAAAAGGAAGGACTGAAATTTAGGGTGCTGTGTGAACTCCTGAGTCCATGGGTTAGGGCTGAGAGTGAAGCAGGCAACTGATCTGAAGTACAGAGAGGTGTGCAAGAACTCCCAAATTTGCTGCTAGTATCCATGTGACCTAGCTTGGATTGTTAGGTGACCAGAACTTGACCAAATGAAGATAAACATGCTTGATAATGTGAACAAGTGCAATTTGCTACAATTTGATGAACTGGATTTTTGCTTATGGATGCAGTTGCTCAAAATTCCAAACAGAATGAAACGATACTTCATATCAAGGAACAAGCTTGTTTTTCCAGAGAACTGGGTTGATAGGGACTGACAATTTAGACATTAACTATCAAAAGGGGGTGGAGGGGTAGGGAATAAAGACATGAGATGACTAGTTTACAAACTAAGTATGCTTAGTTTCAGAATTAGGAAGTAAGGTAGAATGCCCACTGAATTTTTTTCTTCTTTTTCAGGTTCTGGAGAAAGAGAGTTGGGGATGATGATGATAGGATTTTATGATTCAATTGTGAGTAATGATTCACAGGTTTAATTGTGATTGTCACAACTGTAATTGTAGAAGAGGGGGGTGTAGTTACTCTTTCATTTCAGGAACAGATAATCCCAGAACAAATAAGAAGGGAGAGCATGAGTTGAGCATAAAATACTACCCAGAAAAGCAAGCGATGACAGCAGAGACTCTGGCAGAGGCAATGGTTTAGAGAGACAAAACAACTCTAGGCTCAAGGCTGTTGGTTTGAATAAAGCTGTGAACCCGTGGGGAGGAGGCTGACATGCAGAATGTGGCCTATGGACAATTAAGTGAATCTATCCTGGTGTGGCGCTGTGGGTTAATGCACCAGATTGCAAAACCATTTGAACTGCAAGGTCGGCAGTTCAAGCTCACCAGCTGCTCCTCGGAAACCCTATACAGGGTCGCTTGGGTCGGAACTGACTCTACGACACTTTACAACAACAACAACAACAAATATATATAAATATATATTGTTTGTGTACACCAAATAGCTTTGTTTTTTAATTTGTGAAATATAAGATGTAAATGGAGAGCCGCAGGGAAGAAATAGAATAACTGTTGTTGCAAGGAGGGGATTGGAATCATTGAGATGAAACAAAGTGTAATTTGTTGAATGTAAGGCTGATGATCTTCTCTGTAAACCTGCATTCATTTCTCAATAAAAAGGTTTTTTTAAAAAAAAATCAAGAAAGAAAAAGCAAAATTGATGTCAGAAGAGCTCTGGGATTTGCTATCCAGTATGAAGATCTAATTAGTTTAATAGAAATTTTAAAAGGGAAGCACAAGAAATCAAACTGAATTATTATAATGAAATATACAAAGACCTGGAGTTTGGGGAAATATGCAAAAAGGGAAGAAAATACTTAGCGTTTCTCAAACTGAAACAAAGAATCCTTTGGCAAACTATAGAGTAATGTAGCAAGCATAGAAAGAAATTAGAAGGAAAAAGCAGCCTCTGCTGCAAAAATAATTGATCAATGTTCAACCATTTCAAGAGGTATTATATGTTCAAGAGCCAATGATACTGAAGAAAGAAGTTCAGGGTGCACTGAAAGTATTTTCAAAGAACAAGGAGCTGGAAATTGGGTGGATACAAATTGAAATCTTTCACCAACAGATGCACCACTGAAGGCACTCACTATGTCAAGGAATTTGGAAGAAAGTTACTTGGCCAACTGATTGGAAGAGATCCATATTTGTGCCCATTCCAAAGAGAGGTGACCAAATGGAATGCAGAAATCATCTAACAATACCATTAATATCACATGCAAATACAATTTTACTAAATGTAATTCAAAAATAGAAGCAACAGTACATTAACAGGGAACTGACAAAGGTTCTAACCAGATTAAGAGAGAACATGAAACAAGGGATATCATTGCTAATGTCAGATAGACCTTGGCTGTTCTTTATTGACTATGCAAAGGCTTTCAACTTGATGAATCACACCAAACTAGGCATAACATTATGTAGAATGTGTATTGCAGAACACTTGATTTTGCTCATGAGGAACCTGTACAAGGGGACACTTGTTGTTGTTGTTGTTGTCAGGTGCCATCCAGTCGGAACCGACTCATAGCAACCCCATGCACAACAGAACGAAACAATA